>NW_006921960.1:352855-359766 GCF_000298275.1 Orycteropus afer afer
TTTTTTTTTTTTTTTTTCTTCATGAATCATGCCCTTGATATCATGCCACAACTTGTCCAATCTTCAGTGATTAATATGCACTGTCAAATCAATTCTTCAGATAGTTTCTAAATTTAGTTGTCATGTACTCCAGGTCAGAGTTTGGCTCTGTGGACTTGTTTTAGTTTTCTTCAACTTCAGGTGGAACTTGCAAAGTAAAGAGGGAAGTACATGCTTAGTATTTCTCAAGCTGAAAGATTTGAATAAAACAATACAAGCTTCAAGTTGTAATATTGACAGATTCTATGTGCAAAATATTGAAAGTCACATAAAACATCAATAGAAGATTAAAAGAATTCACAATTACTGTGCCAAAAATAATTGGTCAATGTTCAATCATTTTAAGAGGTAGCATATGACTATTCTAACTTTTGTATGACCAAATATTGTTGTTGTTATTGGTGAAGGTAGTGGTCAGGTGGTAGGTTATGGAGGGGGGTGAGGAAGGATGAAAAATATAGACCAGTTTTTATGTGATTTCAATGACTTAAGTGTGAGATATGGAGCCTGGATGGTGCAATGATAATGTCCTCAGCTACTGCAGTAGTTAGGATTGTAAGTCAACATGCCTGGAACATGATTTTGAATGGCTTGGCAGCTATGATGTAGTTAGTTATTCCTCATGATGAATTTGGATGTGGTATAATCATCTACATGCTGGAATCTTCTGTGAGCAGTTAATCAGTTGAAGGAGAGTTGCCTTCAGAGTGTGGCCTGCTTCCAGTAGATATGGAAATGTTCTTACATTTGGCTAGTCATCCTCTCCAGCTCCTGGAATCGAACCAGTGGTCTCCCTTAGTGCCTGTTCATCATGGGATTGTTGTCTTTCCAGCCTGTGAGCCAATAACCTGCCAATCTTGGATTCATCAGTTTCAGCAGCTAGCACCCTGCTATGTTGTTATTGTTAGATGACATTGAGTAAGTTCAGACTCATAGAGACCTTGTGCACAACAAAATGAAACATAGCCCAGGCATGTTCCATCCTCACAGTCCTTGCCATTCTTGAGCCCATCATTGCAGTCACTGTGTTAATCCATCTCATTGTGGGTTTTCCCTTTTTTTCTGACCATCTATTTTAAAAGTATGGTATCCTTCTCCAGGGAATGGTCCCTTCTGACAACATGGCCAAAGTAGGTGAGGTGAAGTCTGGCCATTCTCACTTCCAAGAAGCATTCTGGCTGCACTTCTTCCAGGACAGATTTGTTAGTTTATCTGGCAGTCCATAATACTTTCAGTTTTCTTCACCAACACCACAATTCAAAAGCATAAACTCTTCTTGGTCTTCCTTATTCATTATCCAGATTTCACATGCATGTGGGGCAATTGAAATAGATAATCTGAGGAAATCCGGGTACCAATAGTTTGGATGTTTTCTCAGGATGGATGTTGATGTAACTAAGAAGGGTGGAAGACAGGGTTATTAACTGAAAAATAGATGTTGAGCCGGTTTTAAAGTCTTAAAATTTTCAATGTTTAAGAAAATTTGGGAGATTTTTAAAAGATTGCAACAAGGAAGGAATATGATCTGATGACCCACACTTTAAAGAAGAAATTTTATTTTTATTGGTTGGTTTGAGAATGAAGGGAGTAAAAATTTCCTGAAGCAGGTGAGGAGAAAGGAACTACCTTCAGGGCCCATGATTGACATGGGAAGGGGAATAAAGCAATAAGTCTTGAGAGGGCTGTAAGGAATTTATGACCCCCTCTCTCCAGTTTTCAGTTGGATCAATAAGGTGAAAGGAATGTTCAAAGAAGTTATTGAAGATATAGAGGATTTGATTCTGCATTCAGTGGGATAAACTGAAAATATTTGTGGGATCAGATGGGACAAGAATTTATATCAGATTAGGGAGTATACTGCTCCACTTGATTGATTGATTGATTGTTGTTGTTGTTGTTATGTGCCGTTGGGTCGACCCTGACTCATAGCGACCCCTCCTTGGGTTTCCGAGGCAGTATCACTACGGAAGTAGGATTGCCCAACCTTCCTTCAGAGGAGTGGCTGGTGGGTTTGAACCGCCAGCCTTCTGGTTAGCAGTCAAGTGCTTTAGCCACTATGCTACATCAAAATTTTAGACTTCAGATAACAGATGAATAAATAGGAGCCCAACACATGGTAAATTTTTCTTAAGGTGATGTGAGTAATCAGTTGTAATTAGGGTCTCTTTCTAAAATTAATGTCTTGTGCACTATAAATGGTGACATAGATGGTGTTGTGGCAGAAGGAAATTACTTACTAGGACAGGGAAGAGGACTCTGTAGGCATTCTTTAACTCTCTCAATGGGCAAAGTCATGATGGAGGAAAGGAGCTTTTACTAAGTCTTCTTGACGATTGTTATGGTGGTGACTGCTCTCATTAAAATGAGAATTTTGAGCTTATTACTAAATGATTCATGATGTTATTATGGTAACATTAAAAACAAATAAATGCTTAGTCCTTCAGTTATTATTTAGCTAGAAAGATTCACCATTTGTGGATAATTACTGTTGGGTAAAGCACTAATGCTGACATTTATTCCATTAATCAATTTAAACTGTATTTTCGGCTATTCATTTTTTTTTTCCCCTTCCCACTTGAAGGTGAAAGACAAACTGATTCTATTAAAACTCCTCATTTGTACTATTTACCTGTAATTCCATAGTTTTTATTTTTTATGAACTATAATAGTATAAGATATGCTAATATAGAGGTGAGTGGTCCTTAGGGAAAATGGTTTTGTTTTTCCCACAGGTTCTAGCTCACTTCCCATCCTCTGTCAGCTCTCAATCAGTGCAGTTACAAAAATCACTGTAGGATACTCTGTCAAGAAATGGATTGTATTAAATTATTCTATTGTACACAGACTTACTATTTAGTCAATGCTGACAGATTCCTGTAGCTAACAAGGCACCATATCAAAATGACATTTTTTTATAACTTGTATTAATGTTTTAAAATCTGGACTCCTGAGGTTCAGACTTCTTATTCGATTTTACAGAGATCATGCACATTTCTGTAAAAATAATGGTGAATGTAAGCTTGTGCTTGCTTGGGATGTAAGAAAGAAATGGAATTTTAAAATAATCTACTGAGTCATATATATAGCATTTACTCTGCACAAAGAAATATGATATGAGATGTAAGGCATAAGGAGATGAATTAGAAAAATAATGAAATAACATTTATCACACTGTACCAAATGTAGTTCAAGATGATTTAGAAATATTTATTCCTCACAATTGCACTGTTACCATATTTTTATGCAAATAAAACTCACATTTTATGGTTTTTGCAAACTGTGCAAACCTTTCCCCTGTTTGTTTCCTATGCATGCTATGCACATTATATGTATGCTATTTCTATGGGTATGTTACATATGAAAAATATAGTAAGCTTCATACAAGAAATATTAGTTTTCCTGTTTCACAAATAAATAAGTTGAGTTTCAGAAAGAGAAAAGCAATTTATCAACTATCATACAGCTATAACACATTTTACCTGATCACAAGGATTATTTTTTCCTTTTTATCATAAGACTTCCTTTTAGGAAACATTTTCTGCACATTATAGGGAGAAAATAAGAGATCCCCAATTTTTTTTTCCTAAGAAACAAATGTAGTAAAAGAAAAGAATATATGATGTGGAAAAATAAATTGTACAAATTCATATGGAATTTCACATAAGGAATGGATAATCCCTATGGAATTATATTGAAGATACATTATTTTATTTGAAAGAAGCCCTGTGGCACAGTGGTTAAGTACTCAGCCACTAGGTAAAACATCCGTGTTTTGACATCTCTCAAATCAGAATGTGCCTTTTAATCTATGTTATAAGAAATCATTGCATAATGTTTTAGTACTACCATTTTTCCTTTCTTAGTAATACATAAAACAATGGTGACTCAAACTAGGAATGGATCTTTACTTTGATGGAATAGACTAGATGTAAAAATTACATATAAGTCCCTAATCATCATTAGGGAGCTCTGGTAGCTCAGTGCCTAAGGCAGGAGTGCTACCCAAAAGGCTGGCCATTCACACCCACCAGCCACTCCTCAGAAGGAAGGTTGGGCAATCTACTTCCGTAGAGATGCCACCTTGGAAACCCAAGGAGACATCTCTACAAGTCAGGTCTGACTCGAAGGCAGTGTGCTTGGTTTCTTTGGTATTCATTATTAATGAGCTCTCATACCATAGTTATTAAAGCATTCAGCTGTTAAAACAAAAGATTGGTGATTTCAACCCACCAGCTGCTCCCCCAGAGAAAGATGAGGTAGTCTGCTTCCATAAAGATTTATAGCCTTGGAAGCCCTAAGGGACAGTTCTACTCTGTCCTAAATGTTCACTATGGGTTGAAATCAAATTGATGGCAATGGATTTACTCATCATTTATTATTTTATCCTTTATGTTTTATCTCTTCCTTTTCCCTCTGTACTTTCAATTATTCTATAATACAGCTCACATCATTACATTCTTAAAAATCTCTTGAGTTTCAACTAATCATGTAAATATTGATGAGTCCCAGGACTGTGCTCCTGACACTGTCCTTCCCTTATTCCCTCCTCTGTCTCCAGGCCACCTGCTAGATTCCTCCACTCCCAGGACTTCAGCTCCTGCTAAGGAGTCCACTTTCTACATTTACAGTCTCCGTACTTCTTTAAAATTTTAAACTCATATTCCTGACCACCTTTTGAAAAGATCCATTTCTGAAGATTGGAAGTGTTTTCTATATCTATAAATTTACATTCTCCCTCTTAAAAAAAAAGAAATAAAAAAAACACTTCCAACCTTGTATCCTTCCTGTCAGTTAAAGAAGTAAAAAATCAACATATTCATCCAAGCTAGAAGTCTTTGTTAGTAAATATATTTTACTCTTTGCTCTTAGTGCACACAATTGATTTCATAGTACAGTTTATTCTACTTATTATAGATTTTTTTCAGCTCAGTCATTCATTTTAAGAATTATTTTTACTTCAGTAATTAAAATAGAAGAACAGTTATACTCTGTGTAACAATTCAGCAATACTGAAGTGTCTAAAGCAAACTAATAGACATAACCTTTCCTCTTCAGTATTAATTATTGCTAACAATTTGGTGTGTATCTTTCATAGTCTTTCTTTCCTTATACACACATATGAAAAGAATGTAGTTTTTTCTACTTCTTAATTTCATTGTAACCAACTAAGCTCTCATAGTGCTTTTTCTCCTCTTTAAAATGTGAAATATCTTCCACATTTTCTGCTTAAATGCGGTCCTACAACTACTAGAGGATAAAAGTAAATCTGTCACAATACGGAGAGTCCAAGGCTAAAAAAAATCCTTACTCACATATTCGTTCAAGGTACATTTTAAGATTCCTCCTTCCAGGATTTTGGATTAGAAAGCAGATATTAAGTGTTGGCTGAGATATAAGGCATATTTGAAATTCCAACTTTTAGAGAAATGAAACAAAATGTAAAATTTTACCACATAAATGTTTATTGATTTGTGATAATAAACTATATGCATTTTCTATCATTAGCATAGTTGTAACCAATGAAAATAACCTGTAGCATGATAACTAATATTGAATATTTGAATGTTTTCTACATCAAGTTAATTTGTTGTAACATTATAAGTCTTTTTTTTTTTAATTCTTCGTAAATCTGATTAGATTAGACTTTGGTTCTTCTCTTCAGCTTATTATTTTAAGAAAGATTAACAAAATTGTTGATAACATTTTCAA
Organism: Orycteropus afer afer; assembly: GCF_000298275.1. Classification (NCBI taxonomy): domain Eukaryota; kingdom Metazoa; phylum Chordata; class Mammalia; order Tubulidentata; family Orycteropodidae; genus Orycteropus; species Orycteropus afer. Next base: position 358,604 of record NW_006921960.1, read on the forward strand.
CTTCAGTTATTCAGATCATGGGTGCACTAGGCTTTAAAACTCCTAAGTGACAGATCATCATGTTTCATTTTTGTTCTTCATTCTGAGATCTATATTTTATATAACCAGTGGTTGTCATAATAAGATAAAAGACATCTAAATAAATGTTGATGATCTGTTCTCCAAAAACAAGCACCAACAAAACTAGAGTGCTTTATTTATGAGTGTATCAGCATATCTGAACACTCCATCACATTATGATATCATTCAAAAAATGTAAGAAAGAAATATTTATACCTGATTGAAAAGTATGAAATTGCTATTGATACTTGGTGAGAAATTTTGTGAATAATTTTAACATATAGATATTCAAATGATAAGTATAGTCAAAGCTGCTTATTGTACTTATATTTTCACATGTTTCTTATTTCAAAGATAGTTGTTGCCCTGTTATAATGAGTTTGCAATCACATGTAAATTATAGCTGTTTTATAAGGTATTAAGGAAGAGATTAAAAAGGTTTCACCTATTTTTTTTCAGTGACTAAATAGTAATCACCACACACACATATACACACAGAAATCCTCTTCCAAAATTATTCAGAAACATATATAATGATTTTTAGTATACCTTTAATTTTGAAGACTTTTTTCAGTCTTTTAAAATCCATCAGGTTTTCTAGATTCTCAGGAGATACAAAGGTGTGTTATATATAGAAATGTATAAACACCACAGAAACAGCTCTTTTTCAGAATTCCTGTTTTCTCTGTGACTGGAAGAAGAAATCTGAAGGTACAGTTTTCTTTCTCCTTTGAGCCTAGAGCCAATTACAATCTTCCTTTCCTGAAGTCCTTTCTCTACCTTCTCTGGTCAAAGTTTCTTCTATAGAAATGTCTACCTTACAAAAATCAAAAGTAATAAGGAAGACTGAGAAAATCCATGATAATTAATCTGTTCCCATAGAGTTGATTCCAATTCATAACAACCCAATAAACCCAAACAAAACCCACCCAAAGTCAATTCCAACACATGGCGACCCCAAAGGACAGAGTAGATCTCCTCCATAGAGGTTTACAAGGCTGTAAATTTTCACAGAAGCAGACTACCTCATCTCTCTACCCACAGAGCAGCTGGTAGGTTCAAACAACCAAGTGTTTGGTTGGCATCCCAATCCTTTAACCTCA
>NW_006921960.1:359881-361409 GCF_000298275.1 Orycteropus afer afer
TTGTCCCTGACAACTTCAATAATAAGCCTAAAATAGGTGAGACAAAGTCTGGTCATTTTTACTTGTAAGAAACATTTCTGCTACACTTATGCCAGGACAGATTTGTTCATTCTTCTGGTACTCTGTGGTATTTTCATTATTACTTGCCTCCACCACAATTCAAGTGCATTAATTCTTCTTTGGTCTTCCTTATTCATTTTCAAACTTTCACATGTATACGAGGCCATTGAAAATATCATGGCTTGGTTCAGGTGCACCTTAATCTTCAAAGTGAATCCTCGCTCCTCGACACTTTAAAGAAGTCCTTTGCAGCACATTTGCCCAATGCAATACAACATCTGATTACTTGACTGTTACTTTCATGGGTCAAAGTATTGATCCATGGATTGACTCAGATTGTGGATCTGAGCAAAACAAAATCCCTGAAAACTTCAATCTTTTCTCTATTTACATGATATTGCTTACAGGTCCAGTTATGAGGATTTTTGTTTCCATTATTTTGAGGTGTAATTCATACTGAAAACTGTAGTTCCTAAATGACAGAATAAAACTGCTTCATAGGGTTTATAAGACTGTATTCTTTACAAATGCACACTGCCACATCTTTCTCCCATGGAATGACTGGTGGGGGTGGGTTTGAATCTCCAACCTTTCAGGTAGCAACAGTGCACTTAACCAATGTTTCACCAAGTCTTTTGATGATAATTAAGAACTAAAAAAAAAAAAAAAACTTACTACCTTATGGATTCCTCTCTAGCTCCAGACAAAAAGCTCTGTCTCAAAGTCTTTCTTAGTGTACAATCCCTATTCTATTAAAGAGGTCCAATTTTATAAATGGAGGAAAAAAAGGAAGGAGCAAATAGAAATATGGATACTATGATTGTGGGCAAGAACTATAACTACATCATAAGTTCAAATTAAATGTACATACATCATTTAAAACAATCTGTGAAACATAGTTAGAGTTATTAATGATTGGTAAGTACTAGTAGTACATAGGAGCTCTGGTGGCATAGTGCCTAAGGCATTTGACTGCTAACCAGAAGCCTGGTGGTTCAAACCCACCAGCCACAACTCAGAAGGAAGGTTGGGAAATCTACTTCTGTAGTGATACTGTCTCAGAAACCCAAGGAAGGGTCTCTTAGAGTCAGATCCAACTCGATGACAGTGAGTTTTTTAGTAGTACTTACAAAGAGAGTATTATACTTGAAATATTTTCCCACCTAGGCTATAACTGGGACAGAGTAGCAGTCAGCCACAGGGATCCAGGTGAGGAGAAGGAACCCAGGCATGCCCAAAGCAGCAGGGTGGGAGAGTGGGAGAAAGGGGAATAAAAGGCCCATGAACTAGGACAGAGGAACAGTCAGCTGCAGGGACCCACATAAGGGTGGCAGGAGAGGTTTCCAATAGAGGGACAAAATTGTCTATCAGTTTGTCCTACCATGGTGACGTATTGATGTGAGTTTTGAGGCTGACCCACTGGTGTTTAAAACCCATCAGAATGCACATGGTGCACAGGTATCAGCCC
>NW_006921960.1:364085-364796 GCF_000298275.1 Orycteropus afer afer
TAATGTAATGTAATATAATATAATATAAATATGCCTTAAATGCTGAAAAATTTAGAAAATCCTAATGTTTTTGTATTTTCAAATTATGAGTAACCGCAAAGGCATGCTTACTATCAGCAGAGATACCAAATCTTAAATCTCTAGTAATGTGGCTTGCTTGCTTTAGAGGTACCTGAGTAGAATTAGTTGTAATCAATGTAAAAATTTTAGAAGAATATTTAGAATATTTAGAAATTACAGCATACAGTCCAAGGCATAGCTTTTTATGAGATATCACCATATTATATCACCTAGGATTGAATTTACAGTTGAATATCAGTCAATTTGAGCCAGATATACCCTGAGTCCAAACACTGAATAGGAATTTATGATTTTATTAAAGGAGAGAGTTAGAGAAGCTGCATTTTTACTAGTGAAGAATTTGGCAGTTATGCAGACAGTACACAGTAAAATTGTTTTTTAGACTATATGTGTCTCACCAAGGAGTGTTGAGTCTTATGTGTCTGAAATTTGTAGTAGGTAAACAAGGTATGGATTACAACCTTAGGAATGGTTTGAGAAAAATGCATTTATGATGAGTTTCTGAATTGGAGGAGTTTGGAGCCTTGTTGCCACAATGGTTGAGTTCTCAGCTGCTGACAGTTCTGCTCTTCAAGTCTACAAGCTGCTCCACAAAAGAAAGATGTAGTATTCTGTTTCCACAAAGATTTA
>NW_006921960.1:366876-372266 GCF_000298275.1 Orycteropus afer afer
CCAACCTTCCTTCCGAGGAGTGGCTGGTGGGTTTGAACCGCCAGCCTTCTGGTTAGCAGTCAAGTGCCTTAGCCACTATGCTACCAGAGCTCCTTACAAATACCAACTTTTAATCTTTATCCCAGAGATTCCATTCTAAGATGTGAGATATATACTGAGTCTACATTTTTGGCAAAGCACTCTTTTAGCAGTTTGCACTACAGATGATTTAAAAACTACACTTTAAAAAACATGTGTAATGGAACAATTCAGTCAATTGATATCACATAGTTCATATTCCTTATTCTAGTTAGGTAAGTAGTTTCCAGGGTCTCAAAAGCTTCCAATCAATCATCTAAATGCAACTATTGGTTTCATTAGGAGTAAAAGAGAAAGGAAGAAATCAAAGTCTTAGAGAAAAAACTAGTGTACATGAGCCACAGTCATATCCACCATGAGTCAAGAAGATCTAGATGGTGTGCAACTACCTGTACAGACCATTGTGATCAGGGCCATGAATAGAATGGGAGAAAAACACAAATTTTCAAAAATCCAAGACTTAATGGACCAGGTGAGACTGGAGGATTCCCTGAAACTATCTCTGTACAGATTCCTTTAAACCTTGAACTAAAAGTATCCCGAGAAGTAATATTTTAGTGAAATTACATATTGGCACACCAAATAAAGGATATTACTCATGAGTATGAGTCTCCATTGGAAACCATCTTTATGAGACTGAAAGATCAACAATTACTTTAAAGCAATATGAGGAGACAAGAGGCAGAGAAAATAGAATACTTGAAACAGAATAACTAGACACAATAAGAATGGTGACATATTCTGAAAAACAATAAATGTCACTAAACCACTTATGTTGAAATTGTCAAACGCATATGCAATATGCTGTTTAAACTTTCACTGAAAGCACAATAAAATATTATGTAAGAATAAATAAATAAATATTTTAAAATAAATTAATGTAGATGCTAGCTCATGTATGAAATGGATGTGATTTCACAGTATACTAAGAATATGCTAAAATCTTAATCACACTAAAAGCATAATTAATGATATCAATATTAAAATTTGCCTCATTTTAATTCAAATGTTAAGCTGTGAAATATTCAGTAAAGGTTGATAATGTAAGGATTGATCCATATGTTTTGCTAATATCACATTAATTTGCTGATGCCAAATATACACTGAAAACAAACAAAAGAAAAAAAAAAGTTGTTTTAGAGCCAATTCCAACTCATGGAGAACCCATGTGTATAGAGTAGCACTGTGCTCCATAGGGTTTTCAAGACTATAAACTTTCAGAAGCAGATCACCAGGCCTCTTTTTTCATGGTGCCCCTAGGTAGGTTTGAAATGTAAACCTTGACATTAGTAGTTGAGTGCTTATTTGTTTTTGCACCACCCAGGCTCCTCACATACACTAAAAGGACATTTAAGATTACTCATATAATGAGTTTAATGAGTTTTTTTGAGGAAAGCAGTTCCAGTTCTTAGGAACAGTTCAGAAAACAGTTTGAGAGAGAGGTTGTTTCTATTTCTAGTGGCTTGGAAATTTATTGTGGTTAAGAAATTAGGACAGGTGACAATTCTAGACAACGGCAGGGGCTTGTGTGATATGAACTTCCTGCTAGTGGGAAAGGGGAGAGTACATTTTCTGATTAGATGTGGGGTAAGAGAAGAGGTGGTAGTGCTAGGGCTTGAAAACGTCCAGGACTTGAATATCAAATGTGGACTCAGACTCTTGATAACAATATAATATAATGTAATGTAATATAATGTAATATAATATAATATAAAATAATATAATTACAACTTGGTTGAAAATGCTGAGATATGAGTTTAGATGCCTGTAATCAATAGGAATATTAATCTATCTATCATCTGTGTACCTATCTATCTACCTACCTATCTTTTTATCTACGTGTACTTTTAGCTAAGTTTTAAGAAACAAGCAATTTATTCTTCTCAAGTTCATTTGGACTCATGGAGATCCCATGTGTTTCAGAGTAGAACTGATCTCTTTAGGGTCTCCAACAGCTGTAAAACTATGAAAGTAGATAACCTAGACTTTCTTTTGTAGCATACCTGGGTAGATTCAAATGGTCAAATTTTCACTTAGTATCTGAGAGCAAACTATTCAGGCCATCCAGGGTTCTTTTAAAGAAATAAAGGACATAAAGATTACTTAGCCATAATGAAGTTCATGGTATCATCCAAAACACATTACAAAGCATAAAATGTTTTATTTTGAGATAAAAACAAGAGTGGCCTAAGATGAGAAACTAGTGGTTAGGCACTCTACACCATCCTTCTGCAATAAAGACTTGAGAAACCAAATGAAACCAAGGGAGACACTGACTGCTAACCAGAAGGCTGGTGGTCCAAACCCACCAGCCACTCCTCGGAAGGAAGATGGGTCAATCTACTTCCGTAGTGACACTGCCTTGGAAACCCAAGGAGGGGTCGCTATGAGTTGGGTCCGATTCAATGGCACACAACAACAACAACAACAACAGACGGGAATCCTGGGACCCTGAGCTTCAGATGAAAGGATTAAGTGGATCAGACACCAGCTGGAAGAAAAAAAACATATAAAAGAATCAAACAAGGAGAGATATGGAGCAATTCCTTGCCAGAATGCTGGGCACAACATGGCTATTTTGAGTTATTGTAAGCAGTATTCTGGGTTAGGAACATAGGAAGACAACTTCATGGACTCCCAGTAAGACAGAGATACAATGTAGACAAATCCAGAGTGAAGCAGGGTGAACAGAACATATGCTAGATCAAAGAAAAGGAAGTGCAGGAAAACAGGCAAGAACTGCAGGGAACTGATTGATCACAGAGCAGGGAAGGAATCAATAAATAGGGATAGAACCTAGAAATTCATTTGGCCTACTTTCACTATTGCATACTCCTGCCACTCTGTTTGCCTGATGACATATGATGTGATTCCATGGATTGATCAATGTGTGCCCATTGCCTCTGCAATCAATCAGATGTGTTCTCAAAGACATTCACAGCATGCCCAGAGCCACTGTGGTCAGCTGTGCAAGCTTCCACAAATTGGGCATTGCATGGCCACTGACTTGAGTTCAGTGGCATGGAATTCCTGTGGATCAAGTACCACACTGCTACTGCCTCTGTATTCAGTGGCATATGGTCCCAGATTGGGTGCTGCACTTCTTCCTCTTCCATGACCGACAGTTCATACTTGTGCTCATTGCCATGTCACTCTTTTTTTTTCTCTATCTCTTTTTTACCCCCCTTTCACAAAAGGGCAGTGACTGCATGCATATTAACCAGCCACACTCACCCCACCGACCATCCCAACCACTAGGTGAGTGCCACCTCTCACTTCTTTACCACAGATCAATGACAGGTGGTAGCCAGCACTTTCCAAGGCCTCCTTCAACTGCTATACAAGAACAGTGAACAGAGAGACCTGTGTCCACACTGCCACGCACTACATTATCCACCAGGAGATAATTGCTATGCATCCCAGTGCCTACCTGGATATGTGAAAACAAAGGAAAGACCAGGATGAAACAAACAAATAATCATAAAATCAACCCAATAACATCACAATGTCTCAGAGAAAACAGACAATTTCAATTCACACAAAGGAAAACAACAAGGTGGCTCAAGCAAGTGGCCAACATAGAGGGCCAGGCAACTTTCCTGAGGAAGAAATGGTAATGAAATTACCAAATAAAGAATTCAGAAGAATTATATTTAAGAGCCATTAACAGATTAGAAAAGAGATCAGGGAAAACAGAGAGAAAATCAAGCAAAACACATGGAAACAATACAGGAGTGAATTGATAAAATAAATATAAAATTAGAATCTATACAAAAACAACAAATAGAAAACCCTAAGATTTGTGCTAAAATTTCAGAAAGAATGCATTGGAAGGGCAAAGGAGTATAATTGATTCAATGTAAGAGAGAATCAGCAAAATCAAAGTCAAATCCATTAATATTAATCTGTTATACTAAGCTGTTAGAGGAACAATGAATAAAAAGAACGAAGAACAATTAGGGAGCCTAAGAATTGTATATGATGCCATTAAGAGTAAAAACTCATGTGGGACTAGAAAAGCAGAAAATTTCCTCTACACAAAAAACAAGAAGATATCCATTCAAGAATCTCAAAAGTACAAATAAGATACAAACTACAAATAAGATCCAAAAAGAAAATTACCAAGCCATAGCATAATCAACTTTCCAAAACAAAAGACAGAATCTTGAGAGCAGCTCAGGAAAAACTAAATGTCACCTACAATGGAGAACTAATAAGACAAATACTGATTTCTTGGCAAAAAACAATGAGAATAAAAAGGCAAATGGATGACATATATAACACCCTGAAAGAAAACAGAGAAAAAGAAAAAAAAATATATATACACACATATTCAGCAAAATTATCCCTCAATATAATGGTGAAATTAGGACCCTTCCAAATAAAAAGAAATAAAAGGAATTTTTAAAAACCAGGCCTCCTTACAAAAAATACTAAAAGGTGTCTTCAGGACAGAGACTAATGTCAGACAACAACTGAAGATACACATGACAACATCACCCTGAAACTAACCCAGATAAAGAATTTCTGGTAGCATAGTGCCTAAGGCACTTGACTGCTAACCAGAAGGTTAGTGGTTAAAACCCACCAGCCACTCCTCGGAAGGAAGATGGGGCAATCTACTTCCATAATGATACTGCCTCAGCAACCCAAGGAGGGGTCGCTATGAGTTGGGTCCAACTCGATGGCCCATAACACCACCAACAACAAAATAAACTTACAAGACTGAGTATAGGGAGACAGAGACATCAATTTGTAGAACTCAACAACTACAAGGCATAAAAGAGGGAATAAATAATGCAGTTATGGAACAGTTATAGAACTTCTAAATGGAGAAGAAGTGGCCTTGGGGACCTCAGGAGCAGCAGGATATCTAGGTTAAAAGGGGAGGGGGGTAAGGTTAGTCCCCAAGTCCCCTAGAGCCAGGAAAGCGGGCCCAGGAGTGGCTGGGGACCACAAAGTGGCAGGTTTCAGGTAGGAACTAGATAAAAGGAGGATGCACAGGTTTCTAACAGCTAAGAGAGACAAATTTTTCTATCAGTTTGTCATCCTGAGAGGCTTGTATGTTGCTGTGAGGCTTGAGGCTGTGCCAATGGTGTTTCAGAAGCCAGCAGAGTTGCACATGGTGCACAGGTTTCAATGCAGCTTACAGACTAAGACAGACTGGGAAAAACAAGGAGGCCATCCACTTCTCAAAAATTGGCCAGGGAAAACGTTATGAATAACAGAGAAACACTGTCTGAAAATTACTGTGCAACTTTATGAAGAGCTTGGAAACATTGTCCAACACAGTGTAGGAAGACTAGCCCCTT
>NW_006921960.1:373001-374683 GCF_000298275.1 Orycteropus afer afer
ACGTGGACTACACCAGATGGAACACACAGGAATCAGACTGACTACATCTGTGGCGATAGGCGATGGAAAAGCTCAGTATCTTCAGGCCAGGAGCTGACTGTGGAACAGACCATCAACTGCTCATATGCAAGTTCAACTTGAAGTTGAAGACAATTAAAATAAGTCCAAGAGAGCCAAAATATCATCTTGAATATATCCTTCCTGAATTTAGAGACCATCAAAGAATAGATTTGATGCATTGAACACCAGTGACCAAAAACTAGAATCATGGGATGACATCAAGAAAATCATCCATGAAGAAAGCAAGACGTCATTGAAAAGATGAGAAAGAAAGAAAAGACCAAAATGGATGTCAGAAAACACTCTGAAACTTGCCCTTGAGCTGAGAGTAGCTAAAGCAAATGGAAGGAATGACAAGATAAAAGAAGTGAACAGATTTCAAAGATCAGCTTGAGCAGACAACACCAATTGCTATAATGAAATGTGCAAATACTTGGAGTTAGAAAACCAAATGGAAAGAACATGCTTGGGATTTCTCAAGCTGAAAGAACTGAAAAAAATTAAGCATCAAGTTGCAATATTGAAAGATTCTATGGGCAAAATAATGAATGATGCAGAAAGCATCAAAAGAAGATGGAAGTCTATCTTCATCCATTTCAGGAGGTGGCATATGTTCAAGAACCAATGGTATTGAGGGAAGAGGTCAAAGCTGCACTGAGGGAACTGGCAAAGAACAAGGCTCAAAGAATTGATGGCATATCCATTGAGATATTTCAACATACAGATGCCCTAGTGGAGGCACTCACTCGGTTATGCCAACAGATTTGGAAGACATCTACCTGGCCAACTGGCTGGAAGAGATCCATATTTCTACACATTCCAAAGAAAGGTGATCCCACAGAATGTGGAAATTATCAAACACTGTCATTAATATCAACAACAACATCAGTAATATTGCATGCAAGTAAAATCTTACTGAAGATAGTTCAAAAACAGTTGCAACAGTATATTGATAGAGAAGTTCCAGAAATGTAAGCTGGATTCAGAAGAGGGCATGGAATGAGGATATCATTGCTGATGTCAGATGGATCTTGGTTCAAAGCAAAAAATACCAGACAAATGTTGATTTGTATTTTATTGACTATGCAAAAGCATTCGATTATGTGGATCATAGCAAAGTATGGATAACGTTGAGAAGAATGGGAATTCCAGAACACTTATTTGTACTCATGAGGAACTTGTACATAGACCAGGAGGCTATCATTCAAACAGAAAAAGGAAACACTGCATGGTTTAAAATCAAAAAGGATGTGTGTCAGGGTTGTATCCTCTCACCATACTTATTCAATCTGTATGCTGAGCAAATAATCTGAGAAGCTGGACTGTATGAAGAAGAACGTGGCATCAGGATTGGAGGAAGAATCATTAACAACCTGCGATACACTGACATCACAACTTGGCTTGCTGAAAGTGAGGATGACTTGAAGTACTTACTGATGAAGATTGAAGAATACAGTCTGCAGTATGGATTACATCTCAAAATAAAGAGAACAAAAATCCTCACAACTGGACCTGTTGTTGTTGTTGTTATTTGCCGTCAAGTCGGCCCCGACTCATAGCGACCCCTCCTTGGGTTTCCGAGGCAGTATCACTACGGAAGTAGGATTGCCCAACCTTCCTTC
>NW_006921960.1:375778-389117 GCF_000298275.1 Orycteropus afer afer
GAAGTAGGATTGCCCAACCTTCCTTCCGAGGAGTGGCTGGTGGATTTGAACTGCCAGCCTTCTGGTTAGCAGTCAAGTGCCTTAGGCACTAGTTTAATCTAATGCAAATAAACATTCTATATGAGAGGATTTGTGGATTTACTAAATGATTTAACACTCATAATCACCAACTATGTATAAATGTTGCAGATCTTTTTATTAAAAACAATTAAAGGTAGTGTCTACAGTGAGGTTATTACATCACAGAAATTATCTGCTGTAGCTGAATTCCTTCAGAGAGTATATTCCACAGTAAGCCTTTAGAAATTCACTCAACAATAAGAAGGAAATTAATGACTTTCTGCCATGTGCATCTTTTTTATTAAAGGAATTATACTAACATACAGAAACTGATAGAACAATGTTGGCATAAAGGCATCCAGTCAAAAATGAGACTTTTCCTAAGACCAAGATAACCCTCAGATAAATACGCAGAAATTGTACTTGAAAATACTCTATGAGGATTATAATTGTAAATATGGGGAAAATCAAAGTGATTCCTTTTAAAGAAAAAAGTAAGCTACAACTGAGACTCAAAGAAAAGCCTTACCTCCTACCTATGAAAACAAGTTTTAGCTGCAGGTGAGTAAATAAACAAACCTTAAAAAGCTTTCAGAGGAATAAAACAACAAGGGATAGAAAGGGAAAAAAAAAGTTTCTCACAGGAACAAGAGCTAATCATTTCTGTATCTCGGCAGGGACAGCTTATGACTACATCTGTGAATACAACACCCAGAGAAAAGATAGGCTATTTCCAGTCCTTTCATTTTTCACCTAAGAGCTATCTTTGAATGTCTCTGCTGCCTGAGGTATGTATGTTTTATTAGTTTCTCTAATAATGATTGTGGGGCATCCTATATTCTGATAGGAAAATCCTATCTAATAGTATTTCATGGAGAACTTTTATGATACATCACTGCATCAAATAGGCAATACAATACCAATATTTGAATCACAATTTGGAAACTATAAATTTATTTACTCAACTAATATAGAGACTTTTTTTTCTTCTGATTTATTTAAATTTTATATGAACCTGATATAATAAGAATAAATTCAATGAACCAATACCTTAGAGGTATAAATAAGGTAAAAGAGAACAGATGACGAATGGAATAACTGTATATCACAGAAAAAATGTAGCCTTTGAAGTCATAGAGACCTGAGTTCAAATTTTGGCTTGAAACATAAAAGCCATAAAGGTTATATAACCTTGAAAATAATAATAGAAGTGTTTGGATCTCCAGCATTTTCACTTAAAATTTGCAAATTTGTTGTAATAATTACAATTAGTATATGTAAACGTTTTTTGCTCGAGGCCCATGGACATTCTCTATCATCTAGTAGGAACTATATAATTAATATAGTGAATATTATGTAATAATGACACAGTGAGTTATTAGTAAAATATCAGTTATTCACAAAATAAGCTTTGCTAAATTCTGGTCCTTTTAAGTTTCTAAAGAAAACAAAAAGTTTTCCATTGTAAAATAAGTTTGGAAAGCAGTATATAGTAGGGCCCTCAGGTATTCTTTTGTACATTATGAATTCAACTTCTCTAGGGAGTATCAACATACACACTAGATTTGGGCCTAGTCTTCACCACAGTATATGTCAGTCATATTTGTTAATGCCCTTTGGGGAGCTCTGGTAGCATAGTGCCTGAGGCACTTGACTGCTAACCAGAAGGCTGATGGTTCAAACCCACCAGCCACTCCTCAGAAGGAAGGTTGTGCAATCTTCTGTAGAGATACTGCCTAGGAAACCCAAGGAGGGGTCACTATGAGTAGGAACCAGACAATCTAATAAATCTTAATATAAAGATTTATCTGAAATAAAAGCAAGCTTTCCCAAACTTGTTTCACCACAAAATAATGTGTGTGTGCATGTCACATACATTATACTTTTATACATTTTCACCAGATAGACTTAGATTTCCCCCCAATATTCACTTATCAGATGCATTTAAAAGATTACTTCTGATCAGGTTTTTTTTTTTAATTTTTTTCCCACAAAATGATGTTTTGGAATACAAAAGGGTCAAATATTACATATCTCCCTTACTTAACTTGTGTGTACTTCACTTTATTTATGTAAAAATAGAAGTAACTTATTTACATTGTGAAATTCAGAGATAATATGCCTAAAATATATAGCCATGTAACTATCACAAAGTCAGCACTCAATAAATGATAGTAATAATATTAATAACAATAACAATACATATTTTAGAAATATTGTAATTAAATATCTAATTTTTACCTTCACTTTTAAGTCATACGACATCTCTATTTTGGGTTAATTTCAGTGTTTTCTCTTTTAAGACATATATTACCTTCCTTGGTTTTATTTGTTGAATAACATGGTCAGGTTCTCCCTCTCCAATGGATAATTTTTGATAGATTACAAATGTCCTGTAGCATCTTCCATTCTGAAATGTACACTCCTTTTCTATTATTTCCATCAGCTGTGGTTCTATTCTCTTCTTTCTTTCACAGAAAAATAAAAAATTCTTAAAGTAACTGTCTACCCATTCTGTCTCACATCAAATTATTCTTCTTCATTTCAATTTCTGTTCAGCCCAGTCCACCATAAAATGTTTTTTAAACAAAATCACCAATGATCTTAAGTCTCCCAAGACAAAGTCATTTACTCCCCCATTTTACTCACCTCCTCAGGGGCTTTTGACCTAGTTAGCAACCCTTTCCTTCAGGAAACAATTTTTGCACATTGCTTGCAAGATAATAAACTTTCTGATTGTTTCCTGCTTTCTCCTTTGCTGGTTCCTTCTCCTATCTTCAACATCTAAATATTGGATTTCTTAAGGCTCAGTACTGGAGTTGCTTCTCTTTGCTATTTTCTTTTCCATGTGATTTTATTCAAATCCATAACTACAAAAGCATTTATTACTTGTTGACTTATAAATTTATTTCTCTAGCCCAAACTCTCCTATGATCTCCAGACTTAAACCATGAACTGCACATTTGACTTCTTACTTTAAAAACTTAAGAGGTATTTCAAAAACAACATAGATAAAATGGAACTTTTGAGCATGCCCACCCTTCACCACCACTTCATAGACATATACCATCTCCATATCCACCAATCAGTTATCATGAGCACTTGAAATGGTGCCAGATACCACCAAACTGTTATTTAAGCTTGAAACTTGGTGTTCTCCTTGATTACTCACTCATTCTCAGTCATTTACACCAAGTATTTTCCATGAGAAAATTCTATTTCTATCCTTTCAATATATCTCAGATCTATGTACATTTTTCTTCATTCCACTACCTCCAAATCATCTAGTGATTCTTTCTCTGAGGCCCAACGACTGCTGAATGATTCATGGATACAACTCTAGTTAAGTATAATTAGTTTGTTTTAAATTCTTAAATATTTTACTTCATACATATTAAAAATACTATTACAACGAGTGTTAGATTGCTTTGCCCAGACTGCCAACTCACCATGAAATTTCAGGTTCTTTTGGCCTGAAATCCACTTATTGACTTTTTGTATAAGGGGGATATTTAATTTTAGTTTTCATTTTGCTCAACACTTTTTTTTTTTCTTTTTACTTCTTATTGTGATTTGGGTGAAAGTTTACAGATTAAATTAGTTTTCAATTCAAAAATAAATTACATTTTGTTTTGTGACATTGATTGCAGTTCCCACAATATCACAATTCTTCCTACTTCCTCCCTGTGTCCCAATCATTTCCATTCATGTTCTTTCCTTCTCCTTTCTACCATCTGAGCTTTATACCTGGGCTGACGTTGACCTTTTGATCTCCAATTGTTTACTGTTATAAGGAGTACATACTTCTCATTGTTATTGTTCACCTTATAGGCCTGTCTATCATTTAGAGGAAAGTTGCACCTCTCCGTGTCTTCTTCCTTTGCCTTATCACTTTGTGCTGAGATCCCCTTATTCTGTCTTGTCTTTCTCTACACCCAAGTTGACATGTGTCTACCTTCCAGTGAATGATTTACCTTCCCTTCATCTCCCACCCTTAGTAAGCTTCATGAAGTGTTTCCTTCTGGGTGTCAACCATTTGAGTTTTTGTGATAGTGGTCTCATACAATGTTTGTTCTTTTATGATTGACTAATTTCACTCAGAATAGTGTCCCACAGTTTCATCCAAGTTAAGAGGTGTTTCACAGGTGCTTCCCTATTCTTAATGTTGCATACTATTCCATTGTGTGTATATACCTGTGGTAGTTAAAGCTGTGTGTCAATTCGGCTGAGCTGGTTTTGAGTGGCTGGACAGCTGGATATAGTTACTCCCTATGATGGGACTGGTAATCAACTGTATGGTGGAATCTACTGTGAGCTGCTGAATAGCTGTCATAGGGATATGATCTGCTTCCAGGATATGAGAAGCAGCTTTGAGGAAGGTCTGGAACTTCTTGACACATCTTCATCCTACATTCGGTTGAGGCATCACTGAGTGGTCTGTCATGTTGCCTGCCAATCTTTAGACTGTTTCCGGATTTGAACTAGTGGTGTGCTGTGTTGTTTGATAATTTTGGAATTGTGTCATTTTATTTGTTGACCTTGGGTTTGTCAGCCTCAGCAGCCAGCAGCTCTCTGAGTTAAGAGAAGTCTCCTGTTTCAGTGGGCCAGGAGCAAGAGGCAGAGATGAAGCCCAAGGTCAAGAACTTTCACCTAGCTCCTAGAACTGGCATTTTGAACTTGGACTTCTAGCCTCCTAAACTGTAATAGAATAAGTTTGTGTTTGTTAAAGCCACCCATTTTTGGTGTATCTGATATAGCAGTACTAGACAAGCAAAACAATACCATAGTGTATTTATCCTTTTATCCATTGATAGGCATTTAGATTCTGTCCATCTTTTTGCTATTGTGAATAATGTTACAATATACATGGTGTGCATATGTTCATGTGATGGCTCTTATTCTCTAAGATATATACCCAGTAGTATGATTGTTGAATTATATGTGATTTCTATTTCCACCTTTTCTAAAGAAGCATAAAAGCATTTCCCACAGTGGTTATACCACTTTATAGTTCCACCAGTAGTATATGAAAGTATCAGTCAATCCACAACTTCATCAGCATTAATTATTTCCTGTTTTTATAAACATTACTGTTAATGCCAAGGTGAGATGATACATCATAGTTGTTTTGCTTTATATTTCTCTAATGACTAATAATTGTGAGTATTTCTTATGTGTTTATTGGTCACCTAAATATCTTATTTGGTGAAGTGTTGGTTTTTAAATTGCCCTCTTTTTAATTGAATTATTTGTGTTTTTGTTTTTGAAGTGTTGAAGTTTACCATAAAATTTAAAGATTAGTTCCTTGGCCTATGTTATGTTGCCAGTTATTTTTCCCAGTCTGTAGATTATCTTTTTACTGTTTTGTTGAAGCCTTTTGATGAGCATAAATGTTTAATTTCTGGGAGATTTCATTCATGTAATTAGTGTTTTTTATTTGTGTGTTTTCAGTTATGAATGATTGATACTATATGTATGCCATGTATTAGGGACTTCAAGTTTGCCCTTATTTATCTCTAATGATTTTTATAGTATTAGATTTTACATTTAGGTCTTGTATCCATCTCAAATTAATTTTTGTATAAAGTGTGACATATGAAGCCTGTTTCATTTTTCTGCAAATGGGTATCTAGTTTGTCCAATACCACTTGTTAAAGAAACTCTCTCTTATCTACTTAAAGAGTTTTGGCCCTTTGTCAAAAATCATCTGTCCATAGGTGGTTGAATTTACTTCTGGGTTCTCAATTCCATTCCATTGGTCTGTGTATCTGTCCTTGTACCAGTATTAGGCTGTATTTTTTTTTTTTGTTGTTGTTGTTTGTTTGTTTGTTTGTTTTTACCCGACAGGAGATTTTATTAAAGAGGCGAAAAGGCACCTGCACTGAGGAAGGACAGAAGAAGAAGAGGAGGAAGAAGAAGAGGAGAAGAGGAAGAAGAGAAGAAGAAAGAAAGAGAAAGAAGGGAAGAAGAGAAGAAGAGAGGAAGAACGGGGGAGAGGGTGGTCTTATATACATGTGGGGTTAGGAGCTTGTACATCAGAGCTGGGGGAAGAGGTCTTAACCTATCAGAGGCTATGTTGCCTTTTAAAATTCACACCTTGAAGGAAGCTCAGTTTCAACTTCCTTTAACTGATTTATGACCTTGGGTGGGGCAGCAGGGAATAAAGAAGAACCCAGAAGAGCCACGCAAGATGGCATGGCATATCTCTAACATTCCACCCTCTTTGGTTTTTTAAAAAGAAAAAAAAAAAAGAAGGGCCTGCTTTTGTGGGAAAAGGGGTGAAGGTCAATCTTCTGGAGCTGCTTCCTCCTGGTGAGGGGCACAGCATCTTTGGAAGCTATCCATGCATGAGTTTGTCTCTTGTAGTGCCAAAATCAGTTTTCTTTTGCTTCAACTTCAGAGATGCTGTGTCGTTTTGCCTGGTTGGTGATTTGTAGTATGTAGAGGTCCTCAAAGAAGCAGCTTCTAAGGGTGTCGACTCCCAGGGGTCAGTGGGACATGTTTGGCGTCTGGTGTTCTGGGACTTGTAAGACAGGCCAGGCTGGGGCAAAGGTGATGATTTGCCAGTGTTGTTTGCTGGGAAGGCGCCAGGGAAGATGGTCGCGGGTGCTGGGGGGCAGGTCGGAGTGCCGGGGGAATGGGGGATTCTGGACCCTCCGATGAGGAATCAGGGGCACCGGAAATCCCACTTCTGACACCAATGTTAGAGCTCCGTCAGCACTCAATGACCACACCACACACCAGGGTACCCGACAAGAGATTTTATTAAAGAGGCAAAAGGGCGCCTGCACTGAGGAAGGACAGAAGAAGAGGAGGAAGAAGAGGAAGAGGAGAAGAGGATGAAGAGAAGAAGAGAGAGTATTAGGCTGTTTTGACTACCATGGCTGTACAGTAGGTTTTAAGATTGGAGAGTGTGTGGTCATCTACATTGCTATTCTTCTTTAGCAGTGCTTTGCTTTTCTGGGGTCTCTTTTCTTTGCATGTAAATTTAGAAATTAGTATTTTCTATCTCTTTAAAGAATAATAATGGGACTGATGTGCTACTCTGGTCTCTAGTTTTTCAACACTGAGGTGCTTACCACCTGTCTCTATGTGAATTTAGTAATAAGTGGAAATATGGGTATAAGTCTTGAATGGCTGGTCATGTAGAGTATCTGACAGCAGGTTGGACAGTTGTTGGCTGCCATCTATCATTCATCCAGTAGCTTGAGGAGGTAATAGCACTTGCCCAGTAAGTATCTTGACAAGTGTGATAAGCATGGCTGGATAGGGTTATTGTCTCCTTACTGCTTACTGGGTGTCAGGACCATCCTAGGTAAATGGAACCTACACTGCTTGCAATAAAATGGCTATGCTATACTGGGCCAGTTGGCATTTAATTCCTCCATGTGCCTCCCTGTTTGCTATTTTTATTCAGTCTTCTTATAATCACTATTTCATCTGCCTCTTTACCTTTGCTTTTGAAACTCTAGCTTCAGGAATTGTCCTCCCTCTTTGTTTCACTTAGTTTCTTGGGTCTTTGTTGCAGAGGATCTGGGTACTGTATCTGCATATTCCACAATCACGGGTTTTTTGTGGTTGTTGGTTTTAATTTTTCATTCATCCACAGCATTTATGGTAGTTTACAGCTTTGTAGTTATACATTATGCATGCAGAAGATTAAAATATGTTTCTATTTTGTTTAAATTGAGTTATAGAATTTTACTGAATATGAAATAAAAACCCAGAGAAAGAACTAATGTAGTATATCATAGCAAAGCTTCTCTTATGTTCATCATCCCTATTTTGGGGAGAGGTGTCAGAAATTTTCCATTGATATTTTTAATACAAGTTGTTTACACACACACACTTGGAAGGATGATGGGGCAATCTACTTCCATAGTGATACTGCCTCGGAAACCCAAGGTGGGGTTGCTATGAGTCGGGTCCGACTCAATGGCACATAACAACAACAACAACACACAGACAAGTAATGGTAGGCTGTCATTGAAAACATCATGCATGTTCACTTCTTAAGGACTAGAGTCACTATGCAGACATTGTGAACTTTTTTTCTGAAACTACTGATTTCCATAGTAACTGTATTTGTAGCGAGGGAGATATAGAGAGAAAGACTGTTGCAAATACTGATTTTTCACATCATGAGTAAAACATTTAGTCATGATACAAGCAGTAGATGTCCAATGTTAATCAGCTTAAATATGGAATATTCTTTCTTAAAATACATATTTGTTTGTTCTATTCACACAACTCTCCACCACTCTGAAAAGTATTGGAGGAAGTGCAATAAAATAATTAATGAAATAACAATTTGGAACCTGCTTAGCTTTTTAAGTCTGTTATCAATTATGTAAGGTCACATTTGGAATAAAGAGTCCAAATCATTCTTGTTAAAAGTATCAACCCTCTCTACTTCCAGCCACTCATCAGAATGGCCTCTAGGACATTTGGATGAAATAAACAGTTTAGTCAGAATTTTACTTATTTTCTACACACAAATAGAAAAGATGGACATAATATCTGAGAGCCACCACACAAACCTCCAGTATAAATTCTAATTTTTACCTCTGTGTCTATAGATCTTGATTGACATCATGATTTGTTAACGGGATATATTGAGTTTAAGTCACAATTTTTATTGTGATAATCTATATTCTATTAATCAGTAAATTCCAAGTTTTCAAATGCAATTTTAAAAAATTAAGTCACCTGTTTAAAATATAACACTTGAATAGGAAATGAAAAGCATCTTTAAATCTCTGCTCCAATTACTCAACTCAATCTTACAGATTTTTCTGGGGAATATTGGTTTCTTTGACCATAAATAATCTCAAGTTTATATGAAAATCTTTGTTTTTCTTTTTTAATCTAATAAGATATCCCCTTCAATAAATCTTGCTTACAATAAAATAAAAAGATTTGCTCATGAGGCAACTTAACTATATTTGCATGCCAAATATTCTTACATCTTTTTTGTACCAATTCATTTATATTCATGCAAAGTATCTTTGATTTTCACTACTCTGTACTTAAACTCAGCTCGAGCTGGAGCTCTATCTTAGATGTAGCCCTTATCAAAAGCATTGATAGCTTTAGAACAAGAGTGATTCTGGCTCAGGGTATCCTTAAGAATATGGATTTTGTGGATATGATTTTAATGAGGCACATAATTAATTGATGGAAATTTCATTCCAGATGGTAGGTAATAAGAAGGTATTTAGGGAGATGTGCAGAGCTAGAAGAAAATTTTACTGGACTAGCAGCCAAGGCTGTTATTCTTTTACCAAAGAAGATAGCTTTATACTTTGAGTTTATATTTGATTTCAATTGCAGGAAAAAGAGGAGTTCTGATTTCTTGCTATTCTTTTATTTTTCTTCTATTATTAAGAATTAAAAAGACCTCTCCAATTTCATCATTAAATAAGAAGCTTTGCAAAAGCTACGTACCATTTCAATGTAACAAAACAAAAGAAAAAAAAATAAAGCATTAAAAAGCAAAAGGTATCACTTTGATAACTAAGGTGCACCTTACTCAAGCCATGGATTTTTCATCATCTCATATGCATTTGAAAGATCGACAACTATAATGGGAAACTGGAGAGGAATTTAAACATTCAAAATCTGATGTTGGCAAAGAACATTGAATATACCATTGTATTAAAAGGAAATAGCATCAGATCTCACCTAACTTCACAAAAGGAATGGATAATCACCAACAACATCAGCCCAAGGTTGATTTTTGTGAGGTGTAGCTCAGAGATAGCTCCTCACACCCAACATTTTACAAGTTCTGACACCAGTTGCCGTTCTCCTGGCACTCTCTACTTTCCAGCTGAGTCCAATAATTCATTATAATGGCCACAAGAAACTACAGGCTATACTAATGATTGTGAGATTTTTTTTTTTTTTTTCTTTTAGGGAAGAAACATGCTACAATTCAAGATTAGGAAGGAGTGACTCGAATTATAGTGGTTTGGTTAGAATAGCTTTCTCGTTGGTTCTTGATTCTTGGCACTTTGGCCTCTTTATCTCTTAGCCATTGTACTGCTTGAGCAAGTGTTTCAAAACTCTTTAGGTTCACCAATAGGAGCCAAGAGATACCCCATTCTGTCAGTAAGACAGTGGTTGAAAGCACTCAGCTCTCTCACTTCACTTCATAGACAAGCAAGCTTAGCACCACTAAGTGCCCATAGGCAGCCCACAACTCAGAAATCCTCCAACCCAAAAATGCTCAGCTCTCTTCCTCTGTGAGTTGGCTTGTTCAATGTACCCCTTGCTCAATGAGCTAGGAAGCCCATCATGCCATCTCACACTGACCGCCTGGTTCTGCTGCTACCATTTCTTTGCTATCACTCCTTGGCTTTTCATACCATCTCTGATGTTACAGCTCTCTCTGTCTCCTGAGTTTAGGAGGGTCTCAGCTCAAGGACCCTGAGTCCAAACATGATCCACTTCTATTTCTTTCTTTCTTTTTTTTTTTTTTCCTTGGTGGTAATTAAATGATCTCTCACTGTCTCTAGGATTGTCTCCCTTTAAGCCTAGTGGGATGGCAAAACTGATCAATCCCCTCATTAGATTTTCATTAATCTAATAAACTATGGGAGCTCTGGTGGCGTAGTGCCTAAGGCATTTGATTACTACATGATCACTTTGTGGGCCTCATAAGACCATGCCTAGAAAGTCATATTAAATAATTCATTGTACAGAACATGGACTACCAGAATTACAGAAAAAAAAAAAAAAAAAGAAAAAAGAAATGAATACAGACAGCTCCTTAGAAGCCAGGATGTCAACATTTCATCATCATTACTTTGTAAACATTAACAGGAAACACTAATCACTGGATAAAGACATTGTTGTTGTTATTGTTAGATGCTGTTTAGTTGGCTCTGACACATAGCCACCTTATACACAACAGAATGAAGCACTGCCTCCTTTTGTGAGCATTGCCATCCTCACAATCCTTATTATGCTCAAGCCCATATTGCTCCCACTGTGTCAAATTATCTCACTGAGGGTCTTCCCAATTTTTACCGACCCTCTATTTTATCCAGTTGCCCCTACTGAAAACATGACCAAAGTATGTGAGGTGAAGTCTGGCCATCATCACTCCTATGAAACATTCCAGCTCTACTTCCTCCAAGAAAGATTTGCTCACTCTGCTGGAACTCCATGATATTTCAAATATTCTTCTCCAACACCACAATTCAAAGGTATTAATCCTTCTGAAGTCTTCCTTATACATTTTCCAGCTTTGATATGTATATGATGTTATTGAAAACACTGTGGCTTGGATCAGGGACACTTTAGTCTTCAAAGTGACATTTTTGCTCTTTTACACTTTAAAGAGACCTTTTTTTTAAGTATATTTGCAAGGTGCATTGCACAATATGTTTTCTTGACTTCTGCTTCCATGGGCATTGATTGTGGATCCAAATGAAATGAAATCTCTGACCAGTCAATCTTTTTTTTTTTTTTTTTCCCCTCTGTTTATTATGATGTTGCTTATTGTTTCTGCTCTGAGGATTTTTGTTTTACTTTGTTGAGGTGAAATCCATAATGAAGGCTGTAGCCTTTGATCTTCATCAGTACATGCTTCAAGTCTTCTTTACTTTAAGGAAGCAAGATTGTGTCATCCACCTACCACAGGCTGTTAATGACTCTTTCTCCAATCCTGGTACTGAGTTGTTCTTCAGATAGTCCATCTTGTCAGATTATTTGGTCAGCATAAAGATTGGATAAGTATGGTGAAATGATAAAGGCCCAATACATGCCTTTCCTTATTTTAAACCATGGAGTATTCCTCTGCTATGTTCAAATGATTGACTCTTGTTCTATGTATAGGTTCCTCATGAGAACAATTAAGTGTTCTGGAATTCCGGTTCTTCTCAATGGTATACATAATTTGTTATGATCCACACAGTTGAATGTCTTTGCATAGTCAATAAAATAGAGTTAGTCATCTTTTTTTTGTATTCTTTGCTCTCATCTAAGATCCATCAGATAACAGCAGTGATGTCCTTTGTTCCACACCCTCTTCTGAATTGAGCTTGAATTTCTGGAAGTTCCCTGTCAATATATTGCTGCAACTGTTTTTGAATTATCTTCAGCAACATTTTACTTGTGTGTGGTAAAAATGATATTGTTTGATAATTTCCACATTATGTGGGATCAGCTTTCCTTGGAATGGGCACAAATATGGATTTCTTCCAGTTTGCCAGGTAACTGTCTTCCAAATTTTTTTTCCATAAATGAATGAGCACTTTCAGTACTGCATCTGTTTGTTGAAAAATCTCAATGAATACACCATCAATTCTGGGAGCCTTATTATTATTATTTTGCCAATTTCTTCAGTTGCAGGTTGGCCTTTTTCTTTCAATTCCATTTTTTTCTTGATTATATGCAACTTCCTGCAATACATGAATGTCAACCAATTCTTTTTTGTACAGTGACATTGTGTATTCCTTCCATCTTTTTTTTGATGCTTCCTGCATCATTCAGTATTTTGTCCATGTTGTTGTTCTTATCCTTATTGCTAGGTGCTTATAGCTTCCATTCACAGTAAACTTGTATACAACACAACAAAATACTGTCCTATCCTGCATTATTTTGACAATCCTTGCTATAGTTAGGCCCATCATTGCAGCCACTGTGTCAATTCATCTCATTGAGGGTCTTTTCCTTCTTCACTGTCCATCTACTTACCAAGAATGATATCCTTCTCCAGGGAATGGTCCTTTCTCACAACATTACCAAAGTAGGTAATACAGTGCCTGGCCATTCTCACTTCCAAGGAGCATTCTAGCTCCACTTCCTCCGGGACAGATTTCTCACTTCTTCTGGCAGTCCATGGTATTTTCAGTATTGCAACACCACAATTCACAGGCATCAATTCTTTGGTCTTCCTGATTCATTTTCCAATTTCCACATGCACGTGAAATCCCTGACAACTTCAATCTTTTTTTCCATTTATCATGATTTTGCTTATTGGTCCAATTGTGAAGACTTTAATTTTCTTTATGTTGAGATGTAATCCGTACCTAAGACTGTAGTCTTTGATCTTCATTGGTAAGTGCTTCAAGTCATCCTCACTTTCAGCAAGTAAAGCTGTGCCATCTGCATATTGCATGTTGTTAACAGTTCTTCCTCCAATCCTGGTGGTGTGTTCTTCTTCACATAGTCCACCTTCTTGGATTATTGTCTCAGCATAAAGTTTCAATAAGTATGGTGAACTGTCCTTCCTGACACACTCTCTTCCTGATTTAAAACCATGCAGTAT
>NW_006921960.1:389502-395044 GCF_000298275.1 Orycteropus afer afer
TTTTTTTTTTTTTTGGAATAAGGATGAATAGTAATCACTTTTAGTCAGTTGTGCAGGGAGCTGTCATCCAAATTTCATTAAGTTTTATCTAGCACTACATCCATTTGTTGAAACATCTCAATGGTATCACATCAACTCCTAGAGTCTTGCTTTTCACAAATTCCTTCAGTTCAACTTAGACTTCTTCTTTCAGTACCATTGGTTCTTGATCATATGCTGCCTCCTGAAGTAGATGGACATTGACAAATTATTTTTGATACAGTGACTCTGTGTGTTCCTTCCAGCTTTTTTTGATGATTCCTGCATTGTTCAATATTTTGTCCATAGAATCCTTTAATGTTGGAACCTGGGGCTTGAAATTTTCTGCTGTTCCTTCAGCTTGAGAAATGGTGAGCGTGTTCTTCATTTATGGTTTTCTAACACTATGTCTTTGCACATTTCATTAGAATACTTTACTTGGCCGTCTTGATCTGCCCTTTGACATTATTTGTTCAGTTTTTATATTTTAGCATTTCTTCCCTTTGCTTTAGCTACTATCTATTCAAGAGCAAATTTCAGTTTCTTCTGACCTCCATTTTGGTATTTTCTTCTTTCTTGTCTTTTGAATGACAATTTGCTTTCTTCATTTGTGATATTCTTGATGTCATCCCACAACTTGTGTGGTGTTTGGTCACTGGTGTTCAATGCATCATAATTATTCTTCAGATGGTCTCCAAATTCAGGTGAGATATAATCAAAGTCATATTTTGGCTATCATGGACTTATTACAATTTTCTTTAGCTTTACCTTGAAATTGTTCATGAGTGATTGATGGTCTGTGCCACAGTCAGTTCCTGGTCTTATTTTGAATGAAGACATTGAGCTTCTCCATTACTTGTTTCCACAGATGTACTTGATCTGATTTCTGTGTATTCCATCTGGTGAGGTCCATGTTTATTGCCACAAATTATGTTGTTGTAAAGCAGGTATGTGCAATGAATAAATTGTTAGTCTTACAAAACTCTATCATGTGATTGCTAGCATAATTTCACCAAGGCCATATTTTTGAACTACCAATGAGTCTTCTTTGTTTCCAACCTTTGCATTCTAATCACCAATAATTATCAATACATCTCTATTGCACATTTGGTCAACTTCAGACTACAGAAGTTGATAAAAAATCTTCCATTTCTTCATTTTTGGCTTTAGGAGATGCTGTATAAATTTGAATAATAGTAATAGTAACAGTTCTTCCTTGTAGGAGTGTGGATATTATCCTATCACTGACAACACTGTACTTCAGGACAGACCTTGAAATGTTCTTCGTCAGATGAACTCAACACCATTCCTCTTCAATTTATCATTCCCAGCATGTTGTTGTTGTGTGCCATTGAGACAGACTCAACCCATAGTGACCCCTCCTTGGGTTTCTGAGGTGCAATCACTACTGAAGTAGATTGCCCAACTTTCCTTCCAAGGAGTGGCAGGTGGGTTTGAACCACCAGCCTTCTGGTTAGCAGTCAAGTGTCTTAGGCACTATTCTACCAGATAAGAGATCATAACTGTCTGATTCACAATGGCCAATGCCAGTCTGTTTCATCTCACTGTTGTTTGTTGTTATGTGCTGTAGAGTCAGACATGACTCATAGTGACCCCTCCTTGGGTTCTGAGGCAGTATCCCTATGGATTGGATTGCCCAACCTTCCTTCTGAGGAGTGGCTGGCTGTTGGATTTGAACTTCCAGCCTTATGGCTAGCAGTCAAGTACCGTAGGCACTATGCTACCAGAGCTCCCTTCAGCTCACTAATGCCTAGGATATTGATCTTTATCTACTCCATTTCATTTTGACAACTTCCAATTACCCTATGTTGATACTTCATACATTCCACATTCTGATTATTAGTGGATGTTTGCAGCTCTGTCTTCCCATTGTGAGTCATCCCCATAAGCAAAGTAAGGCCCCATATGCTTTACTCCATCATTGTCATTAAGGTCAACTTTACTTTAAGGAGGCAGCTCTTCCCCAGTCATATTTTGATTGCCTTTCAACCTGAGGTTCTCATCTTCAAGTACTATATCTGACAATGTTTCACACCTATTCATAAAGTTTTTCAGTTATATAACAGACAGTGCTTCTCTGCTATTCATAAGATGTTCAATGACCAATTTTTTTAGGAAGTGAATAGCCCTATCTTTCTTCTCATTTTGTCTTTGTCTAGAAGCTCCTCTGAAATCTGTCCAACATGGCTGGCCCTGGTGGTATTTGAAACACTGGTGGCATAATCTCCAGGTTTACAGCCACATGCAAGCCACCAAAATACAACAAACTGACAGAAAAGCAGTGGGTTTTGCACATAGAATCCATTAATAATGCAACTCAAGTCTTGAAATTTGTCTTTAGTTCTTTCATCTTGAGAAATGCAAAGCATGTTCTCCATATTCATTTTATAACTTCAGGTCTTCGCACATTTCATTATCATACTTTTTCTTCTTAACCTGCCCTTCGAAATCTTTTGTTCAGTTCTTTTATGTCACTATTTCTTCCACTGGTTTTAGCTACTGTCTGTACAAGAACAAGTGTAGGAACCAGATGCTAAAGCCAATAATGAAGAAATTGATGATTTTTACCAACTTCTACAGTCTGAAATTGACCAAACATGCAATCAAGATTCATTGATATTTCCTAGTGATCAGAATGCAAAAGTAGAAACCAAAGATGTGTCTGTAGTTAGAAAACATGACCTTGGTGAAATAAATGACATTGAAAACAGCAGGATAGACTTTTGCAAGACCAATTATTTTTCACTGCAAATACCTTTTTTAAACAATATAAGTGGAAAATATTCCTGTGGACTTCACCATATGGAATAAACAAGAATCCAATCAGCCACATCTGTGGAAAGAGTTAGCTCAATATCATCATGTAGAACAAGGCCAATGGCTGACTGTGTAACAGGCTATCAATTGCTCATATGCAAGTTCAAGTTGAAGCTGAAGAAAATTGAAACAAGAGCATGAGACACAAAATACGATCTTTGTTATATCACACCCATATTTAGAGACCATCTCAAGAACAGGTTTGACACATTGAACACCAATGACCCAATACCATATGAGTTGTTAGCTGACATCAAAGACATTGCATATGAAGAAAACAAAAGGTTATTGAAAAGAGAGCAAATGAAGGAAAGACCCAAAGGGATGTCAGAAAAGATTCTGAAACTTGTTCTTTAATGGAGAAGGACATTATGCTTGGTAAATTAGAGGGTCAGTGGAAATATGTGAAATCCTGAATGTGATGGATTGGCATGGTGGGTGCAACAATTAGGTCAAATATAAAAATGGTGATAAGGATGACTCAGGACCAGTCAATGCTCTGTTCTCCTATACAGAGTCACTATGTGTCAGAGATGACTTGACAGCATCTATAATAACAGCAAATTATTCTGCATTATAATATTAGATTCTTGTGAAGAAATGAATATCAATGATATCAGTAGTTCTTAAGTTGGATGTTTTGATTTCATGTTCCTTTTGGTATATTGCATTTTTCTTTACCAAAATCAATACAAGTCTCTTGCCTAGCTAGCAATTTTCTCTCTCCTCCCTCTCATCGCATGTAACCAATAAACTGATGGTATAGAACTGTGTTTTCAAGAACATAACCCTCTACCTACAAGAAAAGGAAAGAGACCTGAGATAGGAAAAGCACTAATAAAGAAAAAGAAAAAAAATTAGAGGTCTTATACTCCCAGATCACACAACCTGCTATACACCCACAGTAGTCTAAACAACCTGCTATTGGTACAATGAGAGACACATAGACCAGTGGAACAGAGCTGAGAACCCAGAAATAGATCCATCCACCTATGAACAGCTGATATTTGACAAAGGGCTGAAACCCATCAAATGGGGCAGAGGTACTCTCTTTAACAAATGATGCTGACATAACTGGATGTACATTTGCATAACAATGAAACCAGATCATTCCCTCACACCATACAGTAAATATGAACTCAAGATGGATCAAAGACCTAAATGTAAAACCCCAAACTACATAGTTCATATAAGATAAAATAAAGGCAAATATAAGGGCCCTATTTTATGGAATTAGTAGTCTATCAAACATAATAAAAAATCAAATGAAGATAGAATAAAAAAAATCATAATAACAATAATTAAAAAAAAAAGAAAAACAGAAGACTAGCATATCCTAAAGAGTAAACATTTATGTGCATTAAAATAATTCTTCAAAAAAGAAAAGAGAACATACCAACTGGGGGAAAATAAAATTGGCATTGACATACCTGACAAGCGACTAATCTTTAAAATTTATTGGAAACTTCAACCTGTCAACAACAAAAAGACAAACAACTCATTTAGAAAATGGGCTGAGGACATTTCACCACAAAAAACATTTAAGCTGACAAAAACATATGAACAATTGCTCATGATCATAATCGTTAGAGAATGTAAATCAAAACAAGGAGGTATCATCTCATCCTAGCAACAGTAACAAAGTTCAACAAGACAAAAACAACAAATGCTGCTAAGGGTGTGGAGAAGATTTGAATTCTCATACACTGCTGGTGGGAATGTAAAATGGCACAACCATTATGGAAAATGGTATGGTGCTTCCTTAACAAGTTGGAAACAGAAACACCATTTGATCCAGCAATCTCACTCACTACTAGGTATATATCCTAAAGAAGCTAGAGGCAGGACACAAATAGTTTTATTCATACCCATGTTCATTGCAGCACTATTCACAATAGCAAAGAGATGGAAACAACCTTAATGCCCATCGCCAGATCCATGGATAAACAAACTATGGTTCATACACACAATGAGATATTATGCAACATTAAAGAATAATGAAGAATTTTCAAAATACTTCTAACGTGGATGAACTTGTAGGACATTATGCTGAGTGAAATAAGTCAGCCACAGAAGGACAAATATTGTATGAATGTCCTGTTATAAAATGTCAAGGAAATGTTTACACAGGTAAAGGAATTTTCTTTATTGGTTGCCTGGGATAATAGGGGAGGAGAGAGAAAATTGCTAGCTAGTCAAGAGACTTTTATTGATTTGGGTAAAGAAAAAGGCAATATACCAAAAGCAGGTGACCAGTACAATATCATCAAGGAAAAGGAAGACATGGAAAAGTTTACAAGAGATATGGACAACAAAGGTAATTACATACATGATATCGCATTATGAGTAATAACAAACATTACTCTACAGATGGATACATAGTTGCATAGGCAAGATGGTCAAGTATGGGAAGGCAAATGAGAATGCACCCATGAGCATAGATTTGACAGATGGTCATTAAAGTATATGTCAACTTGATTGGCCTGGTTTTGAGTGTCTGGGCAGTTGAATGTAGTTATTCCCTATGATGAGACTGGTAATCACCTTCATGATGGAATCTACTGGAGATGCTGAGTAGCTGCCTTATGGGTGTGGCCTGCTTCCAGTATATAAGAATCTTTGCAAAAGATCTCTGGAATGTTTTGGCATGCTTGGACTCTGCATGTAGCTAAGTATTCATTCAGCA
>NW_006921960.1:395314-397357 GCF_000298275.1 Orycteropus afer afer
CAGTGAGCCAGGAGCAAGAGGCAAAGCCGAAGCCCAAGGTCAATGGGCTTTCACCCAGCCCCTAGAGTTTGGCACTCTGAACTTAGACTGCTAGCCTCCAAAACTGTAAGTGAATAAGGTTATGTTTGTTAAAGCCATCCACCTGTGGTATTTTCTGTTAGAGCAGCACTAGGTAACTGAAACATTTCTATGTATGCACTTAGCTGTAAAATTGTCCATCTATAAAATAGAGCTAATAGAGGACAGAGTTATGATAAATTCTAAGCCACAACCAAACATCTGGAGGGAGGGAGTTATTCGGCCTGCAGGTGTGGGCCCATAGTCATGTAGGACATGATGCTCAATTGGCATAATATAGTACACAGAAACCTTGTTCCATGTCCTATGTTGGTGAGTTGCGACTGGGGTATTAAAAGTTTGTGCACAGCCATCTAAGATGCAACTGTTGGTTTCACTTTGTATAGTGCAAAGAAGAGTGAAAAAAATCAAAGACACATGGAAACAATTAGTCTAAAGAACTAGTGGACCATGTGAATGTCAGCCTTCATGACTATGAGACTAGAAGAACCAGATGATGCCAGGATACCATTGCCAACCACTGGACAAGGGTTACAAATTGAAGACTGGATAGAGGGGGATAAAAATGCAGAACAAACTCAAAATCATAAAAAAGACTAGCCTTACTGGTCTTTAAAAAAAAAAGAAAAAGAAACCTCACTGCCATTGAGTGGATTCCGACTCACAGCAACCCCCATTGGGTTTGCAAGGTGCTAAATCTTTCTTTACAGAAGTAGACTGTCGATCTTCCTTCCACAGAGTGGCTGGTGAGTTTCAACTGACAACCTTTTAGTTAGCAGTCAAATGCCTTAGACACTCTGCCACCAGAGCTCCTTTACTGGTCAAATAGGTGCTGATAAACCTCTAAGACTATAGCCCTTAGTCATCCTTCAAGTCTGGAATTGACCTCACTCTTTTGGCTTAACTTTCAGCCAAATAATAGACAGGGCTAAGAGATGGACAAGGAGCTCTGGTAGCATAGTGCCTAAGGCACTTGACTGCTAATCAGAAGGCTGGCGGTTCAAACCCACCAGCCACTCCTTGGAAGGAAGATGGGGCACTCTACTTCCGTAGTAATACTGCCTTGGAAACCCAAGGAGGGGTAGCTATGCGTTGGGTCCGACTCGACGGCACATAACAACAACAACAAGAGATGAACAATTACACCAGTGAGGTGCACTCTTTACAATAGAACATGAGAGATCAGGAGGGCAGCACTTGCACAGAGAGAAAGATTATAAGGCAGGAATCCATAGGGAAGGACATAGGGAAAAATAACGTAAGCAGCAAGTGGAAGGAGAACTATTGCATTGTGGGGATAGAAATGAACTTCATGAAACAAAATGTACGTGAATGGTTGAAAAGAAAACAAATTTGCTCTGTAAAATTTCATGCAAGTCACAATAAAGAGTTTAAAAAATAATAAAATTATACTCTGCCATGTCCACAGTTTTTGCATGTGTGGTGGTAGCATGACTTTCCATTTTATGCCCTGAAGTGAAATTCTCTCCAGGATTAGCTTATGTAGGATGAATAAGTCAAGCTGAATTTGGAAACCAGAACAATAAAATTCCTTATCATCAACTGCACAGAAAGCCACAAATCCTTTAAAAAAATTGGTTCTTGGTGATACTTTGTGAGCATCCTCTATAGCCTTAAAATAGCATTTTTAATGTGTGGATAAGACTGAAATTCAAACAAAAACTTTATGTTATACAGCAATGTGTGAATCTTAAATCAATTATTAATTTCACTTCAATTTCTGTAATTCTTTGTTAAAAAAAAGCTCCATATCAATGAATTATCAAGGATTTATTTGCCTCAGTTTTATCTGATATAGCACATGCAAGAAATTAAATGTAGGGATTTTAAATTTCTTGATAAAAATATTCTGAATATATATCTTTGTTACAATAAAGTGTGTTTTGAAAACATTTCTCACGTTGCTAAATATTTCCCATATTTATTTTATTTTGGATTTTAAAT
>NW_006921960.1:397457-407403 GCF_000298275.1 Orycteropus afer afer
TATATATATATATATATATATCTCAGCAAATAGTATGTACTTGTCAATATAAAATCTGTCAAATGCAAAAGAATTGCAATAGATATTTAATAGTATTGTTGACTTACATTTCAAGTAAGACATTGTTTTTTTGTTGTTGTTGGTAGATGTCATCACGTCAGCTACCACTCATAGAGATCCTCTTTACAACAGAATGAAACCTTGCCCAGTTGTGTACTATCCTCACAATGCTTGCTATACTTGAGTCCATCACTTCAGCCATTGTGTCAATTCATAGCACTGACAGCCTTCCCCTTTTCCCTGACCCTCTGTCTTACTAGGCATGATACTCTTCTCCAAAGGATGGTCCCTTCTGACAACATGATCAAAGTAGGTGACATGAAATCTGGCCATTCTCCTTTCCAAGGTTCATTCCAGCTGCACTTCTTCCAGGACATGTTTGTTAGTTCTTCTTGCTGAATGTTTGTTAGTTTGTTAGTTCTTCTTGTTGAATGGTCCTTTCAACATTCTTTGCCAACACCACAACTCAAAAGCATCAACTTTTCTTGGTCTTCCTTAATCACAATGATGTCCAGCTCTCACATGTGTATGAGGCAATTGAAAATACCGTGGCTTGAGTTAGATGCACCTTAGTCTTCAAAGAGAAATCTTTACTCTTCAGCATTTGAAAGAGGTCTTTTATAGGTTATTTTCCCAGTGCAATCAGTTGTCTGATTTCTTGACTGCTGCTTCCGTGAGTGTGGATTGTGAAAACAAATAATATGAAATTGCTGACAACTTCAATCTTTTCTGCATTGATCATGATGCTGCTTATTGGTCCAGTTGTGAGGATTTTTGTTCTATTTATGTTGAGGTCCATACTGCAGACTGTACTCTTTAATCTTCATCAATAAGTGCTTCAAGTCATCTTGTATATCTTAAATAGGACACTTTGAAAAAAGGGTTTTTTTTAATGCTTCAAATTGAATTTTTTTTTTTTTTAACTGAGTCATTGGAAGAAATTACTGGCTATGGGTATATTTACATTTTACGTGATTTGTGTATTTTTCATCTTTTGACAACTGTAATTTTAATAGATTTTTTAGGCACTATGCCACCAGAGAGGTGGATGGCCTCTTCCTTCTTCTTAGTCTGTCTCAGTCTGCAAGCTGGGCTGATACCTGTGCACCATGTGCACCCCACTGGGTTTGAAACACCAGTGGTACAGCTTCAAGACTCACAGCAACATGACACCATGGTAGGACAAACCGACAGACAAGTTTGTCTCCCTTAGCTGTTGGAAACCTCTCCAACCACCCTTACCTAGATCCCTGCAGCTGACTTCTAGCTCTGTCCCTGTCCCTGGACCTTTTATCAGACAGTGTTCCTTTGCTATTCATAAGGTTTTCCCTGGCCAATTCTTTGTTTTGTTCTGCTGTGCATGGGGTCGCTATGAGTTGGAAACAACTCCACGACACCTAACGACATAATATGGCACCAGAACTCCCAAATATATTTTTATAAATAAAATTATTTCACATAAATTATCAACTTATATAAAAAATTCAATCCCCATGTTTAAATAAATAGATAGTTTTAAGTTCTAATTGAGTAATGCATATGCTGTAATGTCAGTTCTCAAGAAGTCTGCAAGACTTTTGTAGAGGAAAATAAATCTAACAATATTCCAGCACTTATAAACTCTGGTGGTGCTGTGGTAAGACATTCTGTTAACCAAAAGATGGGCAGCTGGCACCACCAGCTGCTCCATGGAAAGAAGATTAGGTTGTCTGCTTCCGTAAAGATTTACAGGCATTGAAATCCATTTGGGTCATTATCAAACAGCAATGATTCAATGCCAGTGCATTTTGATTTGGTTTTATAAGACATACCATCAAGGACCACAGAAAGAGATAGCATATTATTAGTGATATCCCTGAACTAGAAAAGTAACAACCTGAGACTAAATTTAATCTCTAACAAACTGAGAGACAAATCACAACTACTCTAGTCCCTTATTTTCACATTTAGAGATTTGGGAGTGGGACAAAAATTCTATAACTATGTTTACTTCTAACATTATATGATTTGAAGATAAGTGAAAATAGCAATATGATTTGAAGTTTCAATGAAGACTTTATAAAGGCGCTGTGACTTCAGATAAACCATAAGAGTTATACAGGATTTGGGTAAGTAGAGAGGAGGAAATAAAGACTTTCTCTAAGGAATGGAATGGACAGAGGAAGAAATAAACAGGGAGAGATTAGTGGATGGAAGAGGACCAGTATCACTGGAAATAAGATGTGTTTTCTAGGTAGTAAGTGCTAGGTAGGCTTTAAGGGAGTCATAATGAAAAGGCTTGAATTTTAAGAGGAGAAGCTTGAATTACACTTGTTATGTAGAAACATAAATAAATAAAACTATGGAGCAGCCTGAAGCATAGGAACAGCATACTGAAATCTGCCTTTAAAATTTGCAATTCAGGATCAACTGGAGAGTAGAGATAAGAAAGAATATCCATCAAGAGCCCATTGAACTGTGCAAGTATAAAAGTATGCAAGATTAGCAGTTAAAAGCAAAGAACAGGGCAAATTCAATAGACATTTCCAAGAAAATCGGAGGAAATTGTGGGATGGATAACCTTATCAAATAGTGTTATGTAAATAAATCTAAGCAGATAATTATTTTGACCTCATCTGACTCAATGACAAAAAAGAAAATAATGTACAGATTATATTTGGTGTTAATTATATAATATTTATAATGTATCATTGTTATGCATTTTAATTTCACATTTGAAGAAAATTTACTTAAAATTATATCTTTATAGTTAGCATAATTCTCTGGTTATCAGCTATTGATGCAGAACTGAGATACAAAATAGCTTTGGAGAAAGACCCATGTGAACTTCCTCTGACACCACAGATTACTCACTGGGCTTCTTTGCATGCCTCACCTGTTCAGTTTTCTCGACAGTGCCTAGAAGAGTTTTCAGCACAAACTAGGTATTCAATATATACTGATTCAATAATTAAATAAATGCATGAATATAACATTTAAACTAAATTGCCTTGTTTATAAAATTATATTAACGATAACTAATATTAGGAAGTGGCATTATTAAACCAGGTAGTTCAATTTAGATAGGCTGTTGCAAAAGCTCTTTGTAAAAGTGTTTAAAAGCAAAAATGTCACTTTGAGGACTAACGTGTGTCTGATCAAACTTTGATATTTTCAATCTCTCCATATGCATGTGAAAGCTAGACAATGAGTAAGGAAGACCAAAGAATAATTGATGCAAGTGAGTGATGGTGTTGGGAAAGAATACTGAATATACTATATACTGACAGAAGAACAAATAAATCTGTCTTGGAAGAAGTATAGCCATCACCCAAATTAAGATGAGACTTTGTCTTATAAACTTTGGACATGTCATCAAGTAGGACTAGTCCCTAGAGAAGGACATACTATTTGTTGTTGTTGTTGTTGTTATGTGCCGTCGAGTCGACCCCGACTCATAGCGACCCCTACTTGGGTTTCCAAGGCAGTATCACTATGGAAGTAGGATTGCCCAACCTTCCTTCCGAGGAGTGGCTGGTGGGTTTGAACTGCCAGCCTTCTGGTTAGCAGTCAAGTGCTTTAGCCACTATGCTGCCAGAGCTCCTGACATACTATTTAGTAAAGCAAAGTATCAGCATAATGAGAGGAATTGACAGTGACTTCAACAATAGGCTCAAACATAGCAATGATCATGAGAATGGCCCAGGACTGAACAGTGTTTTCTTCTATTGACTATAGAGTCAGTATGAGTCATAACCAACATGACAGCACCTAAGAACAAGTACTTTATGAACGCTAGTTAGCTTCTTAGTTGAAACATGTAGTCTACATTTTTAAGTTTTTAACTGATTAAGTATGTGATTAGGTAAATAGTTTAAACATTTAAGAAATGCTCCCTATGTATGGCAGGTAGTGTTCAGTTGCCATACTTTTCAGTCAAGGCATTGAGACACAGAGAGTCTCAATTATCAGCCAGTTTTATTATGCTTCACTAATAAACCTGTCGTTAGTTTCATAAGTGTGATTATAATTTCCAGTCTATTGCTCACTGACTTCCATTAGATAGTGTTTTTCTAAATGTGTATTTTTATGTTTATGCCAAGACATTTGGTGGTGATAGAGCATAATTTAATATATGTAGAAAGAGATGACACAGATCAGTGGAGTCCATAGCAAAGGGCTTAAACTTTATGCTGTTGGAGTTAGAGCCACTGAAGAGTTTTAAATTGGGAATTTGAGGTAGGTTTTTATTTGTAATAACTCAATATGGCATATCTGTAAGTAAATGACTCAAGGTGAATAAGACGAGAATTTAGAATGCCCAGTTAGTATCAACAGGTGTGGCATGCATGAGCTAAAATGGTTGGTATAGGAGTTCTGGTAGTGTAGTGCCTAAAGCACTTGATTGCTATCCAGAAGGCAGGCAGTTCAAACCCACCAGCCACTCCTCAGAAGGAAGGTTGGGCAATTTACTTCTTTAGTGATACTGCCTCAGAAACCAAAGAGGGGTCACCATGAGTCAGGACCAACTTGACGGCACATAAAAAAACAACAACTTAGGTGGGATAGGAGTAAGAATGAGAATGAGAAGAGGCATACAATTGTAGAGTTCACCTGGAACTATAGCCTATTATTTTGGCTTACTCTGAAGAAATGCATAGAGGCATGTTAGAGTTTAATGGAGAATTTGATAGCACTTGATACAATTTGTTATATCTTATTTTCTGCATAACTCTGAATTTTTTATATATTTTTATGATAAAATGGAAAAATATTCCCTGAAGTCTTCTTAAAACAGAACAAAATTTTAACCTAACTATTGGGCAGTGAGTTTATGTTAATACAGGAGCAGCAACTCACAAAAAGAGGGTGAAAATGGTTTCAAAACTCAAATAATGCAATCAATGTCACTAAATTGTACATATAGAAACTGTTGAATCCATGATCGATTAACTGTGTATATTTCCAACAACAACAATATAAATACAATTATACAAAAAATGTGAAAAAATACATGCTCATGGGTAAGAAGATTAAACATTGTGAAAATGTCAATCTGTACATTCAATGCAATCCCAATATAGATCCCATCAACATTCTATAAGGATATGGAAAAGCAAATCACTAACTTTATATGGAAAGGAAAGAGGCCTTGGATAAGCAAACACTGCTGGATTTCAAAACCTACTATACAGCCAGGTAGTCAAAACTGCCTGGTATTGGTATAATTACAGACACACCAAAAAACGAAACTTACTGCCATAGAGTTGGATCCAACTCCTGGCGACCCCTCTTTCGCTTTCCAAGGCAGTATCACTACAGAAGTATATTGCCCAAACTTCCTTCTGAGGAGTGACTGGTGGGTTTGAACCACCAGCCTTCGGGTTAGCAGTACAATGCCTTAGGCACTATGCCACCAGATAGATCAATGGAATAGAATTGAGAATCCAGAAATAGATTCATCCACCTATGCTTAGCTGATATTTGACAAAGAGCCAAAATCTATTAAATGGTGAAGAGAATGCTTGTTTAATAAAAGGTGTTGGCAAAACTGGATATGAATTTGCAGAAAAATGTAACAAAATGTGTACCTCACACCATACACAAAAACTTACTGCAGATGGATCAAAGACTTAAATGTGAAACTAAAAACTATACAGTTCCTCAAGGAAAAACAAGGGGCAAGTTTAAGGGCCCTAATTTATGGCACAAATAGATTATCAAGCATAACCCAAAATGCACAAACAGCAGAAGATAAATTGGATAAACTGGACCTTCTAAAAATTAAATTTTTATGTGCCTCAAAAGACTTCTTCAAAAGAGTCAAAAGAGAAACTACAGATTGGGAAAAAATACTCGACAACAACATATTTGACAAGGGACTTATCTCTAGAATTTATAGAAAACCCAAACACCTCAATAACAAAAAGACAAATAATCCAACTAAAAATGGGGAGAAGGCATAAATAGACACTTCACCAAGGAGGAAATTCAGGCAGCCAACAAACATGAATAACTGCTCATGATCTCCAAAAGAGTCAAGAGAGAACCTACAGATTGGGAAAAAATATTTGGCAATGACATATTTGTCAAAGGGCTTTTCTCTAGAAATTATAGAAAACTCCAATACCTCAACAACAAAATAATCCAATTACAAAATGGGCAGAAGACATGATAAACACTTCACCAAAGAGGATAATTCAGGTGGGCAGCAAACATACGAAGAAATACTCATGATCATTAGCCATTAGAGAAATCCAAATCAAAACAACGAGATACCATGTTGTATCAGCACTAGTAAGAAAGTTCAACAAAACAGAAAATAAAAAATGCTGGTGAGGATGGGGAGATATTAAGATTCTCATACACTGCTGATGGGACTGTCAAATGATACAACCACTCTGGAAAGCAGTATGACAATTCCTTAAAAGTTGGAATTAAAAATACCATCGGTCCAGTCATTCCATTACTAGGTACATATCCTAAAGAAGCATGATCCAGGATGAGAACAGATATATGCACACCATGTTCTTTGCAGCACTATTTAAAATAGCCAAAAGATGGAAACCACCTAGGTGCCTATCAACAGAAGAATGGATAACTATGGTACATACACACAATGGAATTCTATGCAACCTTAAAGAATAACATAGAATCTTCAAAACACTGCATAACTTGGATGAACTTGGAGGACATTATGCTGAGTGAAATAAGTTGATCACAGAAAGACAAATATTCTATTACTCAATTGTTGTAAAAAGTTAAGGAAAGGTTTCTATATGGAAGGAAATTTTCTTTGTTGAATACCAGGGGTAGGAAGGGAGGGTAGGGAACAGTGATTAATATGCAGAGACAAGTTTTGATTTGGGTGAAGAGAAGGCCAATGTACCAAATGTGAGTGAACAACATGGTAGCACTGAAGAAGAGGAAGACAGAGAAAGGTGAATGGGAAGTACGGGCAATAAATATGAACCCTTTTGCACATACTGTATTGTGTTGTCAGTGAAGGTAAACATGGATATATGGGTGGATAGATGGGTGGATAGGTGGGTGGACAGGCTGAACAGTCAGGTAAGTCTATGCTGTGGGGAGTGTGCCCAACACCATGTATAGTGTTGGCAGAAATGTTTATGTAGAATACATGTTCTATAAGAATTCCCAGGTATATAGTAGAGATGACAAGGGATAAGTTTGTAGTTACTTCTTGGCCACAGCCAGCTACCCAGAGGGAGCAAGCAGTTGAACCTGTGGGCTTGGGACCATAGTCACAGGGGACATCAAGCTCAATTGGCATAACATACTACACAAAACATTGTTCCACATTGTACTTTGGTGAGTAGCAACTGGGATCTTAAAAGCTTGCAAGCAACCATCTAGATATAACCATGGATCTCTCCTAGTCCAGAGCAAAGAAGAATGAAGAAAACCAAAGATACCTGGAAACAATTAGTTCAAGCAACTGGCACATCATATGATGCTCAGCCTATATAACTGTAAGACTGGAAGAACCGGATGGTGCCTGGCTACCACTGTCAACTACTAGAAGTGGGATCTCTATAGTAGATAGAGTGGGATAGAGTGGGAGAACAATGTGGAACAAAACTCAAAATCATTAAAAAAGAAAGAAAGAAAAGGGGCCAGGTTTGTTGGTCTTATGGAGCCCGATGTGACCACTGAGACTATGGCCACTAGTTGCCCTTCAGGTCTGGAATTGAACCCACTTCTGTTGTCTCCAGCCAAAGAAAAGACAGGCATATGAGTTGAACATTTACCTGAGGTAAATATACTACTTGGACAGATCAATCATGGGAGAATAGAATGGCTGTGTATGCACAGGGTGACAGCTCAGGGGGCAAGAGTGCATGGAAGGAAGGCAACAGGGAAGAGATAACTATGGGGAGGAAGTGGGAGGGGAGCTGTTGCATTGTGACAAAATGTAGTCAATGTCATGAGACAAAGTGTATGTGAGCTGCTGTATGGAAAGTAAATTTGCCCATAAACTTTCACCAAAATCACAATAAAAAAAGAAAAGAAAAGAAAGATGATATGATTTCATGTCTAAGTTGTGAAAGCAGAGATTTAGGTGATTCCATAGATGTTTAGAAGTTAAATTGAGGGAATAGTGGAGAAAAAAGAATCAAGTACAATTTCCAGGGTTCTAGAATGGGCTTATAAGTATTTGATGGTGAAAAAATTGAATCAAAGATTGTAGAGAAATGTGATTTAGAGAGTGAAAGGATTATTATATAAAAGAAAAAAAAGTATATTTTATAAATTCATGTTCCAGAAAATACAGGAAGACACTGTATCAAAAATAGTGTTATAATATCTGACCGTGCATGACAAGAACAATATTTCCTCCTCAGAGAATGAAAGAAAAATGAGTAAGAGGAATAGGACTGTGGATATGTCTTTCTAAGATATTATAACCCATAAGCTATCACAGTAACTTCTTAAGATATCTTATCACTTTTTATGACTCATTATTTCCCAGTGATCTTATTTCATGTCAGAAATATTCTCCCTTGCTTCCCATTCCATATATGTTCTAGAAAATTAAATCATCAAACAAGCTCACACTTGTAAAATATTCTATTTTTAACCCAATGTACATACTGCATATTTCTGATTAATTGAAATACACAATTTTATCCTTTCTTCTTCACAGTCATTTCTATCATTTTCTTCATTTAAATGAAATACCATGGTTTGGAAAGAACACATTAAGACTAACAGAAAAGCATGTATTATCAAGAAATTTCATATATATATATATATATATATATATATATATATATATATATATGCTGTTTTAATCAATATCCAATCAGCAAATGAAAACTCATACCAGGAAATTTAAGTTGATTTTTTAGCTGGGAGCCGGCTAAAATTCTTCCTTGGTGGACATAAAGAAATCCACGGAATACCAACATAAAATTATTGTAATGGAGAGAGGCAAACAAGACCACTCCACAAACATGTCTGAGCACAGCAAAAACAAGAAGAGCACACACCATGCAACAGACAAAATTACCACTCTGCCCTTCTCCCAGACAACATGAGTGACAGTTGTTTCATCACCATTTACAGCTTTATACCCTCTCCGTTCCTGCTACATTATAAATAAAAATTAAGGTACAGCTCCCAATCTAGAGAACTATTCATTCATTATTCCTTCGATTCCCAAAATCACCTAATAAAGCCTAAATCTTCCAATGACTCCATTTTAGCATTCTTTCAGAGACATTCTGTTGTTACTTGGTATGTGGTCTCCCTGGATGCAGTAGGTTATAAAAC
The DNA here is from genome assembly GCF_000298275.1 of Orycteropus afer afer. Lineage (NCBI taxonomy): Eukaryota > Metazoa > Chordata > Mammalia > Tubulidentata > Orycteropodidae > Orycteropus > Orycteropus afer. The sequence goes on from NW_006921960.1 coordinate 406,794, forward strand.
CAACTTTGAGTAAAGATATGTTCCCAGTGGAGCTTTAAACAAAGGGAGTTTTAAAAGAGGGAGATGGAATAATTAAAAGGGGAAAACTGGGATCAGTAAGGTAACCTTGAAATTAACACTAATAGGAGTTCTGGTAGCATAGTGGCTAAAGCACTTGATTGCTAACCAGAAGGCTGGCGGTTCAAACCCATCAGCCACTCCTCGGAAGGAAGGTTGGGCAATCCTACTTCCGCCGTGATACTGCCTCGGAAACCCAAGAAGGGGTCGCTATGAGTCGGGGCCGACTCGACGGCACATAACAACAACAACATACTTAGAACTGGCAGATCATCAATACATTTTAGTTTATTGCTTTCTTTTTTTTTTTTCTTTGATATTTTCTCGCAGATGTTTTAGTGCCACTTGGATGTCAGTTTTAATCATATACAAAATTACATGTAAAAATAAGTACTTGTTCTTAGCTAAATAGACCCATTTACTATGTAAATAAATAAATAAATAAATAACAAAAGATGAGTTCTGTCTTAAAGTCTTGATTCTGTGAAGTCAGAGATGAGCAAAGCTTCAAACAGTAAATATTTTAGGCATTGCTATACATATTGTTTCTACT
>NW_006921960.1:407657-409594 GCF_000298275.1 Orycteropus afer afer
ATCACAAACAGATGACACAGATTAGAAGTACTTGATTCCTATTGTCACTTTGAGAGGGTTGACTAGAATCTATTATTAATCCCATTACCTATCATCAAAGAGTTCTAGACTACTGGAGTTGACTAATTAAAATACTTCTGAGAAAGTAATTACAATATAGCACTATGCTACTAGAGCTCCCAAAAGAAGCCATAGATAATACATAAATGAATGAGTGTGACTGGGTTCCAATAAAACTTTATTTACAAGATAGGTGGTGACCAGGAGTTTGCCATTCTTCTTTTAGTTCATAGATTTATAAGGAAAATTTTTCTCATTAATATATTATTAGACCTGAAGTGTTTTTATATTTGATAGTTTCAATATTCTTATAGATGTTACACTGCGTATTAAATCTGAGGCATTTTCATTAGCAGCCAAGTACATTGTTAGAAGATTTCTACCAGAAAACAGTGATTTAAAAGAATATTTCAGTCTTTTATTACTCATTCATTCAAAAAATTGATGAGATATTATAAGTGTACGAAACAGTATTATGGATTTTAGGAAATATAGCCTCATGTTTTAAGTAGCATGTATAAGAATACATACACTTCTATACAATATTTATAAATATATAATTCTATAATATTTATTCCTAACCCAAAAATATTATTTTAGGTTTTACCTATGAAAAAATGAATGAACCAATGCTGTGGAGTCAGATAAAACTCATAGCAACCCCTCCTTGGGTTTCCAAGGTTGTATTATTATGGAAGTGGATTGCCCATCCTTCCTTCTGGGGAGTGGCTGGTGGATTTGAACCAACAGACTTCTGCTTATCAGTCAAATGCCTTAGGCACTACACCACCAGAGCTTCCAGGAACACCAAAGATCTATACAAAGAAAACTACAAAACACTACTTCAAGAAACTGTAAAAGAAGATGGTGAAATAGGCAGAAAGACTGCATAGATCCTCTCCAACAAAGAAAAGGGGAACCTATTAACACAGATACAGAAGATAATCATGGACTCTTGAGCATTGAAGGGAAGAATATAGAAGTGGACTAAACTCCAACTAGCAGAAGAATTTGCATGAAAACACACACAAAAAAAATAGACAAATGGAGCTGCAGCAATCCTGAAGGCATAGACAGCTTAGATATTAATGAGTGGTGTTTAGACCTAAGAATTATTCTAAAAATAGGCCTTGCTAGCCAGGGACTGCATGGAGGACTTCTCTGGTGGCTGGGGAATAAAAGAGGAAGCAGCAAAGAGGAAGGTGGGCTGAGCTGTGGAGTTTTGTCTGTCTGGAGCCATTTTGAATGTTTACAAATGTTTACAAGTGGCTTGACCATTTTGAATATTTAAAGCAACAGCATTCTCCCAGATTCGAGGGACCTAAGTACAGGGTCCACTTGCCAGGAACCCCAAGGACATTCTGGGCCTAGATAACTGAAAAGGTGTGACATTCCCTTTGTTACTCTTATAATCCACATCCTCTTGGTGAACAGAGAATGCAGCTGTCCCTCACTCCCACCCAATGTCTGGGATGGCAGGAATTCCATCACAGTCTGTGTGTTTAGATGGAGCCTGGGTGCCCTTCCCTGACTTGGCCAATTTTATTTATTTATTTATTTATTTTTTTTAAATTAGTTTGTTTTTGACTGTTTTGAAATGACTACAAGGGAGCAGGATACAGAACACATCCCTGAGGAAGAAGCAGCATTGGAACTCTCTGATAAGGAATTCAAAAGAATTATATTTAGGTGCCTTCAAAGGTCTGAGAGGCAGAACAAAGAATACACAGACAAAATCCTAAAAGAACTTTGGAGAAAAATAAAAGAACAAAATGACAAAATAAATGAAAAATTAGAAATGATTCTAAATCTACAGAGAGAAATCCAGAAGATTAATACTAAATTGTCAGAAATAGATAACATATGGAAAGGGCAAA
>NW_006921960.1:410287-411713 GCF_000298275.1 Orycteropus afer afer
AGATAAGCAGAAACTAAGGGAATTTGTTAAAACCAGGCCAACCTTACAAGAGATGCTAAAGGGAGTCTTATGAACAAAGAACCAAACATAGCAAATAACAACCGGCCATTAATACACAAGATGACATAACCCAGAAACCACAACTGTGGACATATCCAAAGTAAAATAAGCTTATTATATTGTAAACAGGGAAGCAGAGACATCAATTGGCAAGTGAGGACAACTACAAATGAAAAATAGGAATGTACTGTGTAGTTACAGAACTTGTAAATGGTGAGGAAGTCAAGAGAGTTGCAAGATAGAATGGACTGTTCTGATCTTGGGGAGAAAATTATAAATCATAGAGTAAACTCAAAGAAAAATGATAAACCTTCACATCACAATAAAAAAAGAGGACAAGCACAAATATTCAGCAAATACTAAAACAACAACAAAGGAAATGATAACATGATTCATAAACATAATGAGCTCAGCACAGAAAATAATAAGGAACAAAGAAAGTCAGGACACCATGAAAAAGCACATAACAAAATGACAGCAGTCGATTCATATTTGTCAATTATTACACTGAATGTTAATGGAATAAATGCATTACTCAAGAGACAGAGAGTTGCAGATTGGATAAGAAAACAAAACCCATCAATATGCTGTCTACAAGAGACACACCTAAGAGACAAAGACAAAAATACACTAAAAATCCAAGGTTGGAAAAAGATATATCAAGCAAATGCCAACCATAAAAGAGCAAGAGGGGCAATATAAATTTCTGATCAAATTGACTTTAAGACAAAAACTACAATACCATAAGGACATTGTATAATGATTAAAAATTGATTGAACATAAACATATAACCATAACAAATATCTCTGGACCCAATGAAAGAGCCCCAGACAACATAAATCAGATTTTAAAAGACTTGAAAAGGCAAATGAATGACTCCACAATCATAGTGGGAAGCTGTAATACAACATTTTCAATGAAAGACAGAACAACTGAAAAGAAACTCGACAAACATGCAGAAGAGCTAAACAACACAATTAACCAACTTGACCTTATAGACATCTATAGAGCACTTCACCCAACAACAGCACAATATACATTATTTTCCAGGGCACATGGAACATTTTCCATGATAGACCATAGGTTAGGCCATAAAGCAAGCCTTAATGAATTTAAAAACATTAAAATACTGCAAAGTATCTTCTCAGATCACAATGCTATAAAATTAGAAATCAACAATAGGAAGATCAATGGACAAAGAGTAAACACATGGAAACTGAACAACACCATCCTTAAAAAAGACTGGGTAAGAGAAGAAATAAAAGTTGAAATTCAAAAATTCCTTGAATCAAATGAGAATGAAAGCACAACATACCAAATCTTTGGAACACAGCAAAAGCAGTGATCAGAGGCCAATTTATAGCA
>NW_006921960.1:414651-415933 GCF_000298275.1 Orycteropus afer afer
ATTAGAGAGATGCAAATCAAAACAACAATGAGATACCATCTTGTTCCAGCACTAGTAGCAAAGTTCAACAAGACACAAAATAACAAATGCTGGTGAGAATGTGGAGAGATTTGGACTCTCAGACACTGATGGTGGAACTGTAAAATGGTACACCCACTGTGTAAAGTAGTATGGTGATTCCTTAAAACATTGAAATTAGAAATAGCATTTGACCCAGCCATTCCATTACTAGGTATATATCCTAAAGAAGTGAGAGCCATGACAATAACAGACATATATGCACATCCATGTTCATCACAGCACTATTTACAATATTCAAAAGATGGTAACAATCTAGGGGTTCATCAACTGAGGAAGGGATAAACAAACTATGGTAAATACACACAATGGAATACTATGCAACCCTAAAGAATAACATAGAATCTGCAAAACACCGCATAATATAGATGAACTTGGAGGACATTATGTTGAGTGAAATAAGTCAATCACAGAAGGACAAATATTGTATTAGTCCATTATTGTAAAAGTCAGGGAAAGGTTTATCTATGGAAGGAAATGTTATTTTTTGGTAACCAGGGGTGGGAGAGGAGGGGAGCAGACAGTGTTAGATAGGTAGAGATAATTTTTGATTTGGGTGATGAGAAGGCCAATCTACGAAATGTGAGTGATCAACATTGGCAGTTGCATTGATGAAGAAGACAGAGAGAGGTACATGGGAGGTACAGACAACAAAGATGAACACTTTTGTACATAAAATACTGCATTGTCAGTGAAGGGAAACATGGGTATATGGGTGGATAGATGGGTGGACAGGCTGCACTGTTAGGTATGTCTATGAAGTGGGAGGTGTACCCAAGGCCATGTATAGGATTGGCAAAAAATTGTCCTCTAAGTGTATTTGTATGATCTGAATTCCCAGGTGTATAGTGGAGCTGACAAGGGGCAAGGTTGTTCACAGCCAGCTACCCAGAGGGATCAAGTAGTTGAACTTGTGGGCTCAAGACCATAGTCACAAGGGACATTAAGCTCAATTGGTGTAACATACTACACAAAACATTGTTCCACCTCCTATTTTGGTGAGTAGCGACTGGGACTTTAAAAGCTTGCAAGCTGCCATCTAGATGCAAGGATGGGTGTCTACTCATCCAGAGCAAAGAAGAATGAAGAAAATCAAAGATTAATGGAATCAGTCCTAGTGACCTGTACACCATGTGATCCACAGCCTATATGACTATGAAACCAGAAGAACTAGATGGTGCCCAGCTACCACTGTCAACCACTT
>NW_006921960.1:417223-423853 GCF_000298275.1 Orycteropus afer afer
TATTTTGGCAAACTTAATTCCTTCCCTCCAAAGTATAAATATTCCATACTATAAGTGTAACAGACTTTAACAATTTTTGAGCAGAATAAGGGTTAAAGTACAATACAATTAAGACCAAAACTTACAACTAACTGCTATTATAATTCTTTTGGTTATTTCTAGAAATAGACGCTGAATCTTTAAGCTGTGTTCCAACATTTTGTGCTATTTTGGAGTCTCTTCTCTTTTTTCTCTGACATCCTTCTTTCTGCTTCCTAATTAATCGTATCATCCTTCCTTCCCAAGCAAACATAAATAACTATTAATTTTGCCACAGACTAGTTGAGACATCACAATTTAATATACCCTTTTCCATTAAGGCTATGCCTAAATGCCTTCACCTACATAATCAAACACAACTCCTTAAGGAAATAACTATTATAGAGATATCTTTCCTCTGAGATAATTTATTCAAGGGGCCAGAGTTTTATATGAAATTTATATGTGGAAATAAGCATATGAAAAATAAGGAAAGATTTGGAAATGGGAGAAGAAGATGAAGAAAAAGGTCTTCCACTCAAGAGGGCAGTGAAGCAGGAGAGTCATATTTCAGTCAATATGAATTTAAACTTAAAGAAACACCTAGAGAAGAGTTTAACCATACAGAAGAGTAATATTGAAAAATACGTAAGGAAAACACAGGCAGGAGAGAATCAAGCACCCAAACAGCATGAAAATGAGCTATTAGGAGAAAATATATGATAAGAAAAGTTTGCCCATGATCCACCAGCAATTTCCTGTCCATGATCCATCACTTTTGAAAGAAATGTATCAGTGGGTTAATTATGACACCATGCTTCGCATATTTTATGGGGAGGAAAAAAAAAAAAAAAACTCTGCAGATATAAACTGGCCCTTCTCTTAGAATATGACATCCCAAACCGTCCTACTTGCCTCCATATTTCAGAAATGTATGATTGTAGTACCAATTCTGCATAATTTCCCCCATAGCCTTCTTTCCTTTTCAAACTGTCATTTCTGCATTTGTGAAAACTACCAAATTTTCCTTTTAGTTCCAAGCATATGAATGATAAATTATGTGGGTATGTCTAAGGGTAGAATCTCTAATTTATTTTATTTTAGGTAAGGACAGGTGACATTTTGAAAATTCAAGGTGTAGTGAGCTGCATATTTCCAATTTCCTAATCTTTGGGGTATAACTTTTCTTTCTACAAATGGAATTTTCCATGGTTCTTTTCCCCTCTTCTCCTTCAGTACACACTTCCTAAGACTTTGTTCTTAAAAACTAAGCTGGAAGAAATTATCTACCACAATTTTCTTCCCCAAACTTTAATTTCTTCATAAAAGTGAAGTGATTTGTAAACTTTGATATTCTAGTGGCTGCACATTCTTTTTTCACATCATCTGTTTTTTTCCTAAAACAGAACCTCTCTTTCTCTTGAAGTCACCACTCCTACCCACAGCTATGGCTTGAAATAAGGTAAAGAACATCAGAGAATCTGGGGAATCAAGTGTCATTCCTCATCTCTGCTCATCCCTGATCCTGCTTTCCAAACCAAGAGTGAGATATGATCCATCAATGCACAAGTATTCATGTTGTTTCATGGCCTTAGATGGTCAATAGGCTTTATTTTGGCCCAACCTAATCTCTAATTCCCACATTGATAGTGGGAAAAAAAAAAGACAATAGTGGGGTGGGTGTTAGATTTGAGCTCTATTTAATACACTACAGTACCATAGAATGTGGACAGTCTTAAGCAATTTCCTTTTCTATGCAGAGTGTTGAATTTTCAGTAAATGATAGTACTCATCCATAGAGGGGTCAGATTGGATTTGGTTGCTATACAACACTATTTTGTTGGTCACTTCCTAATTTCTAATAGCAGCAGGCATGGGGTCTTTTGGTGATTACAAAATGGCACCTTGGGCAATAAATCAAGAGGTTGCCAACTAAATGCAGATATGGTATTTAGTATATGTTAGACAAGGCACTAGTGACTCAGTGTACATGTATATTGAATTACTTATTGAATTTTTCTCACTTTTTCATATTGCTGGTGTTTGAATTTATTACAAGTTTCAACTGAAAAGACGAGGATAGCAATCAAATAAAAAATATAAAATCTTAACATTCATCCTGAAGGGTTTTTTTTGTTTGTTTGTCTGTATTTTTTAATTTAAAAAAAAAAAAAAAAAACTTTTACAGATGTATAGAATTTTGGAGGTAAAAGGAAAAAAAAGTTTTTTATTGATTATAGAAAATACCAATAGGGTAGGCAAGTTGCTACTAGATCCAAAATTCTTTGAGTCCTAATGAAATTTTTTGTTTATTTGTTTTGTCTTTTGCCTTTAGCTAACAGGATAAACTAAGGAAAACATTTAACCAACAGTCAATATTTACAAATACATTAATTAGTAACTCTTGGGTTAGTTCCTATTATCTGCCAAATATTTCCACAGAGTAGGAATACTAATAAAGTAAAATTATCAAAATATAAAAAGATGTTAATGTTTGATTTTTTTCATTAATTCAGTAAAAATGTATTGAATCATTACATTGTGAAGCAGAAATAATTAACCTATTATTGGTATCTATCCTTCCTTAGGTAGCATAAGTTTTAGTGGGAAAACAATAATACAACATGATGAGTGCATTCTTAATGCTATCCTGAACACAATTGTAACTTCTCTAATTTTCATATAACTCATAGAAAGACTGGTACATTATTTTTTATGTTTATATTTTCCACTCCCAGTATCCCTGAAACCACGTCCTCCTCAACCAATCCATGTAATTGATGGTAGCTTTAGCGTAATTTGTCCTTGCTAGCATAATTGTCCTATATAATTTTTGTATATATGTCCATTATTTTCTTTATTCTTGTTTTACATCATGCCCTTTTTCTCCCTTCATTTTCCAGTTCAAGTCCTTTATTTTTAAATGTTTCCATAACATTTATTTCTTATTCATATTGAATGATGTTATATGTTTCCCAGTGTTCTAGTTACTAATTATGATGGTTCTAATATCTGGTATACTTTGTGTAATATAAATGATATTAAAATATTAAGGTAATTCTTATTAGATTTAAGAGTACCTATGACAAAGAGTAGTGAAGGCAAGATTACTGAACTTGTATGCTTTTTACTTCTTTAGGTTCAAGCCCCATAATTTAGGCTAACCGCTTTACTTTTCAACATTCAAGATGTGCAGTTGCAAAAATAGCCAAAACTTCTTTAGAAACTTTTCTCAGCTTATTTTCTACTCTCAGTGCTCTTGAAATCATTAAAGGAGATGGATGAAATGTTAGTTCATTACATTTCTTTCTTAAAGGCAGAAGAAAATCCAATAAGAAGTTCTTAAATAAGCTCTATAAAATGTTCAGTACTAAAAGTCTTTTGAAAAATGTTCTGGGATTTGTTGTCAGAATTTATGAAAGAATGATATAATCATGTTTAACAAGCTACTGTAGCCCATAGAAGTATATAGAAAATGAAACAAAGTTTTGATTAAGAGAAAAAAAAAAAAATACAGGAATACTTTTCTTGCTTGGAGTTACTTATGTTGTTGCTATGTGCCATTGCGTTGGCCCTGACTCATAGCCACCCCTCCTTGGGTTTCCGAGGCAGTATCACTATGGAAATAGATTGCCCAACCTTCCTTCCAGGGAGTGGCTGGTGGGTTTGAAACCACCAGCTTTCTGTTTTGCAGTCAAGTGCCTTAGGCACTATGCTACTATAGCTCCAGAGTTACTTACAGCTAATCAAATATTATAAAATTTTATCTTGCAAATTTCTTCTGATATTGGACAGAAAAAAACTTGATTGATAGAACATTAGATATGTAGTTTTTCTTATATCATAAAAAAATATGTTTTGTAGATTTATATAAAAACATGTAAAAGCTGTGCATTTTTTTTTTTTTTGCTAACTACAATTCTTATTTGCTCTTAAGATGTCTGCATTTATTGTCAATACAATAATAGAGAGAGTCTTTAAAAAATACAATTTTCTAAATATATTTTAAGAATCTAAGAATCTAATACTCACTCACTGGACTATGCCAAGAGGTTTGGAAGACAGCTACCTGGCCAACTGACTGGAAGACATCCATATTTGTACCCATTCCAAAGAAAGGTGAACCCACAGACTGTGGAAATTATCAAACAATATCATTAATATCATATGCAAGTAAAATCTTGATGAAGATAATTCAAAAATGGTTGCAGTGGTATATTGAGAGAGAGCTTCCAGAAATGCAAACAGGATTCAGAAGAGGATGTGAATGAAGGATATCATTGTTTATGTCAGATGGATCTTGGCTGAAAGCAAAGAATACCAGAAACATGTATACTTGTGTTTTATTGACCATGCAAAAGCACTCAGTTTTGTGGATAATAACAAATTATGGATAACACTGAGAAGAATGAACACTGAACACTTAATTGTACTCATGAGGAACCTCTAGATAGAGCAGGAGGCTGTTGTTCGAACAGAAAAAGAGGATACTGTATAGTTTAAAATCAGGAAGGGAGTGCTTCAAGGTTGTATCCTTCCACCATACTAAGTCTATCTGTATGTTGAGCAAATAATCTGAGCTGGACTATACGAAGAAGAATGTGGGATCAGGATTGGAGGAAGACTCATTAACAACCTGTGATATACAGACGACACAACTTTGCTTGCTGGAAGTGAGGATGACTTGAAGCACTTACTGATGAAGATTGAGACTATAGTCTGCAGTATGGATTACATCTCAGTATAAAGAAAACAAAAATCCTCACAACTAGACCAATAAGCAGCATCATGTTAAATGGAGAAAGGGTTGAAGTTGTTAAGACTTCATATTACTTGGTTCTACAATCAACATCAATGGAAGCGGCAGACAAGACATCAGCTGATGTATTGAATTGGGCAAATCTTCTACAAAAGACCTCTTTCAAGTGCTGAAGAGCAAAGATGTCTCCTTGAAGACAAAGGTGCACCTAACCCAAGCTCTGGTATTTATTCTCAATTGCCTCATATGAATGTGAAAGGTGGACAATGAATAAGGAAAACTGAAGAAGAGTTCATGCTTCTGAGTTGTGGTGTTGGCGAAGAATACTGAAAGTACCATGGACTGTTAAAAGAACTAACAATCTGTCCTGAAGGAAGTGCAGCCAGATTGAATGTTCCTTGGAAGTGAGAATGGCCAGACATCGTTCTATTTTGGTCATGTTTTCAGAATGGATCATTCTCTGGAGAAGGATATCATGCTTGGTAAAGTGGAGGGTCAACGAAAAAGGGGAAGGCCTTCAATAACGTAGATTGACACAGTGGCTGCAATGATGGGCTCAGGTATAGCAAGGATCATGAGGCTGGTGCAGGACGGAGCTGTGTTTTGTTCTGCTGTGCATAAGGTCACTATGCGTCAGAGATTACTTGATCGCAACTAAGAATACAACATGTGTTTGTATTGGCACATGTCCCGGGGCAAAAACAATTATAAAAATGACTCATCCATGAAAAAATATAAGCTTGTTTTTAGGTCTATGACAAAACTTGATTATTAAAAATTTCCATTAATTTTTTGTGTGCATATAGTAAGCATGCATTTTCATATAAACATGATTTGGGTACCTTAGGAAAATGATATCAAAATGTGATTTCTGAAATCAATTTTCTTTTAAGTATAAGTTCTGGGAGGAAAAGTGACTCAAATATGCATGTTGAAGAATCACTTTAAGGCACCTCTTTCCAAAATCAGATGTACTTGAGATTTAAATATTTTCTTAAAGCTCTTACTATATTTTAAAATGATGACACCTAACTTGAAAGTATTTATTAACATTTAGATTGTTCAGAACCTTTCCAATTTCAAGTATAGCAATTCATTTTTCTAAAAATTACTTTCTCTATGGAATAGAAGGAATCTTGTAAACTTGAATTTCTAATACTTGGCAGTTATTTTTAAAGATGATGCTTTATATCACAAAAACATTTGAAATATTCTGCATCTAACATGTATTTCATTAACATCATATCAATATTATATCTCTTTTAACATCCTTTATATTGTTTTAAATTAAAACTATCTACTCCACCAACATTCAATTATCAAAATGTATGATTCAATAAATAGTTGAGAATTGAACTTATCTTCAATAAATGAGTAGTTACTTTTTTTAATGATACACAAAATATAATGTCCAAAAGCATATCTATATAAATGGTTATAAACCCACCCCTTTCTTATTCACAAGGTTAGCTTCCTAAGGAGCAAGATGTTATGTGAAAATTGGCATTATGTGAAAATGGAGGATGACTTCAGATCACAAAAGCTAGGATGACTATATTGTTGCATTACTGTCAAATTACATCATTACAAGACTATAAAACCACTGAGTATCATGGCCCAGACAAGTTGATCATAACAAATTAACCATCAGAACCAGTGTTACACTTGCTAACATCTCAACATTCATGACTGCCGGACATACACTGTTAATGCATAAAATCATTGGCTAGTAGATTTTTTACTATTATGAATGAGAAATGTTGGAAATGAGATAGTGTGATAGTTGGGATTGTGTGTAAACTTGGCTGGACTGCAATTCTCAGTGGTTTAAGCATTTGTGAGGTGGTGAATCC
>NW_006921960.1:423953-428518 GCF_000298275.1 Orycteropus afer afer
ATTCATGAACTTTCTGTGGATCTGGATCCTATTGTGCTTCCTACAACTCTCCATGAGTGAACAATCCACCATTCTGCCTGGTCATTTTGGATTCGTCATCCATCGGAGTCAACAGTTGTTATACTGCTTGCCAATCTTGAGCTCGTCAGCCTCTGCAGCTGTGTGAGTTGGGTAAAGCCTCCAGCTGAAAGTTTGATCCAGGAATTTGGGACTTTCTAGCCTGAATAACTGTGTGAGCCATTTTCTTAAGATATATTTTTCTGTATACATATATAAGCTTTACTGGTTTGCTTTTCTAGAGAACCCAGCCTGACACAGATAGTCAAAGGTAAGACTACGTGTAGTTCTATAAATGGATATCGTTTATATGAACTTGAAGGGCCTGTTATAGTTTCTATACATTTTCAACTATAGTTGATAGAAATTTAAAATGCTTCTTAAAAGATATAGTCTTTTTTCATTTTCTGACAATGGTGTTAATAATGTATTTTTTCAAATTCAAATAAAATAAAAATTAAGTTTAAAAATATCTTTGTTTCATTAAGATCATCTTTAAATATATAAATAAGAGTCCTATCATTTTTTTCTCTTGAAACAGGTTGTTATAGAGACTTCTTTAAAGACATTCTTAAATTTGACAGGAGTGTAGAAGCAATAAAGGCACTCACTGCCAATGTTGCTTTCACCACGACAAGGATGAGATGATAGAAAGTTGTATTTAAGATACAATTTACTTTTGTAAAATGAGTTAAAATCTCATATTTTTTCCATTCATTGCTCCAAATTTCAATCAATATCCCTTAAGTTGAGTGCCTCATAACATTTCACTATAATCACAATAAGGAGATAAATGTTTATGTGTAAAGTCTCTCATGTGTATGTTTATAAATGCAGAATTCTTTGTCTTTTTACCTCTGGTCTTGGGAAAAGTACTTTTTCTCTTTAGATATCAGTTTTCTTCTTGGTAAAATGAAGATAGTATCTAATCTTCATTGTTGTTTTTAAAGTTAATTGAGATAATATCTGCAAAGTATCGGGAGTTGTGACTGGCACATTATAAACACCAAATAAATGATAGTGATAGATGCTATTTTGGTTACCCAGTACTGCTCTGACAAGAATATACCACAAATGGGACAGCTTGAAGAAACAGGAATTTATTCTCTTACAGTTTGGAGGCTTTAAGTCCAAGTTCAAAGTGCAAGGTCCTAGGGGCTGTGTGAAAGGCCCTCAGCCTTGGGCTTCAACTCTGCCTCCTGCTCCCAGCCCACTGAAGCTGGACACTTTTCTTCACTCAGCTGCTGGTTGCTGAGGCTTACAAGCCCAAGGTTGTCAAGGAAAAAGGCACAGTTCTGTTGTTACCAAACCACATGTCAAGCCATTAATTCAAGTCCATTGAAAGTCTCAATGTTGGCAGAGCATGGCAGGCTGCTGAACAATGATGTAGCTACATGCAGGGTTCAAGCATGTCATAAGCTAGAGACTGTTCCCCAAGGCCTCTCCTTATATACAGGAAGTAGACTATTTCTCTGAGGCAGCTACTCAACTGTTCACAGTAGAGTCCACCATGGAGGACAGTAGAGTCCACTGTGGAGGTGATTGCCAATCTCATCATGGGGAATACTACTTCCAGCTGCCCAGCCACTCAACAAGGCCCAGCAAGTTGACCCACAAACTTAACAGATGCTAAAAAGAAATAAGTAGAAGACAAATAACCAAAACCAAACCCACTACTATCGAGTAGATTGCAAATCACAGCACCCCTATATAATAGAGTAAAACTGTCCAATATGGTTTCCAAGATTATAAATGTTTACTGAAGCAGAATGCCTCATCTTCCATCCATGGAGTAGCCTGTGAGTTTGAACCACTGACCTTTTTGATTAACAGCTGAATGCTTTTAAATATTGCATCACTAGAGCTCAGCAATACTTTAATAGGTTGAGTTAATAGATTCATGATTTCTAAATGATATTGCTGTTATTGTTGCTGTGTGTTGTTGAGTTGATTACAACGCATAGTTGTGACTGCTAGTGGCAGAATAGAACTGCCCCATAGGATTTACTTGGATACAATATGTATAGAAGCAGACCTTCAAGTTGTCTCCCATTGAGCAGATAGATGTATTTGAAACACCGACTTTTTGGTTAGCAGTCTGCTCAATGACTGCTCCTTTAAATGCTATTGTTCATCTAAAATTTTTAGGCTATACAGTGGACATGAAAGGAGTAAAACACATGTAAACACATGTACTCATTCAAAATTTTTGTTAAAATTTCAAGCATATGAAGTGCAATACTAGACTCTTTAGAGAAAGGAAGAAAACATATTTCTATTTTCAAGAATACTGCTTTCCATAAGGAAGCTGGCAAGTCGTTGAAAATTCAGCAATAACACACTTGAAAAAAGTGTAATAAATAGCATGATGTTTTCTAAAGGCACAGTAGAAGCTCAGAGAATAATTTGCTCAGAGAAAAATTTGAGTACATTGCAAGAATTAGGAAAGATTTTTTGAGCTACAATTTGCAGAATGACTGAAATGTAAATAGAATAGGAAACTAATGTAATCTGATAAAAGGGCTGAAACAGGAAAAAAAAAAAAAAAAAAAAAGAAAAAAATCAGCCCAAATCTCATCCTACAAAATGAACATGTACATGACTACCTAGTGAAATGAATGTCTGAAACTGTCCTCACCAGTGTGATTCACTAGTGTGACTTCCTGGAGGAAGTGCACCTCAAATGCTCCTTGGAAGCTAGAATGGCTAGACTTCGTCTCACCTATTTTGGTCATGTTGTCATAAGGGACCATTCCCTGGCGAAGGACGTCATGCTTGATAGGGTGGAGGGTCGATGAAAGAGGGGGAGGCCTTCAACGGGATGGATTGACATGGTGGCTGCGATGATGGGCTCAAGTATAGCAGGGATCGTGGAGCTGACATGGGACCGGGCAGTGTTTCATTCTGCTGTGCATGGGGTCACTATGAGTCAGAAATGACTCAATGGCACCTAACAACAACAAGTGTGACTTGATTTTTTTTAACATTATAAAATAAAACAGAAATAAGTGAAAAGGAAATGTAAAGCTTAACAAATTATTATAAAGAGAACAAATAACCTTGTTATCATAGGCCAGGTTTAGCAATAGAACTTTGTCCCTCCATATTCCCCATCCTAATCACAAACCCATTTCTCCTTTCCTAAAGGAACCATGATCCTCATTTCATAGTAACCTCTTTATGTTTCTTTAATGGTATCACCTAAGTGTTCATGCTTAAATACTATAATTTAGTCTCGTTTGTTTTCTCCCACTTTTTCTTTTCCTTACATTTTCCTCTGTTGATGATTCTGGGATATTTGAGCTATATCCTCTCATTTAGTCAACGGCAGCTCAACAAATTCTTGAATCCTCTCTATTTCCTACAAACTGGAAGCTGGATCCAGATGCTTAATCAGACTCTGGTTTGGACCCTTTGACAAAATTAGATGACATTGTGTTTTTATACAAGCAGGTTCACAAAATCTATTTGTCCCTATTTTGTATGTATTACAAAATATACACAAAAAAAAATAAAAAAAAAAAAAAAAAGTTTTTGCTCAATACCTACATCCATTAATTGATTTAGAATTGCAAAAGGGTGACAATCTTAGCTGTTCATTTATTTTTCAGAAATGGAAAAGTTGATTGCCAAATGGTAGCAATTCAAACCAGTGCCAGAAGAGAAAGATTTGGTTATCTGCCTCTGAAATGTTTATAGGCAAAGTTCATTATGGGACAGCTCTACTCTGTTACATGGGATTTCTGTGAGTCAAAATTGAGTAGATCTAATAACAGCAATAGGAAAGGCAAACTAAACAAGTGATTTATTTTGTTTATCAGATTTCATATAATAAATTTGTTTATTATAATATTGCAAGTTAACAAATACTTTAATATCATTATAATTTAGTAGAGAAAAAAATATTTCTTATATTTCAATCCATTGCAAAGATTGCTTTTTTTGAAACTAAAATTATCCTATCTTTAGCTCATAACAAACCTCTTCAAGGAAGATCTTAAGGTTTTTTTAATCATAATATCTTTTCTTCAGTAGCTTTCTTTCTATAATTTGTTAAAAATGAAAATTTTCCTCATGCTTGTGTACCTGCTCCAAACCTGGAATCAGCCATTTATATATTAAAAAAAAAAAAATGTTAATTTCCTTTAGAGGAAAATTGTATTACAAGGTTTTTATATGGATGCCTGCAATCCAAGGATTATCATTACTCCTGTATTAGTGCAATCTGATTTTTCTGTTAAAGAGGTAGAAACAACATATAATACTCTATGTGCTCAAACTGATATTTTTAATTACAATTGTCTCTTGCAGGGGTTTGTTGCTTAATCCCTTCTCTATTATATCTATATCTCTTTTCTTTTACACTGAGGATCTTAGTTCTCAAAAACTCAGATGATAACAGGATTATAATACATCATAAAAACTCATATGCATTTAAAACACAATATTCTCAAAATAATATAAATATAGAACTACCAACATCAACTTGATTATTAAATATATATACA
>NW_006921960.1:429978-431122 GCF_000298275.1 Orycteropus afer afer
TGTGTGTGTGTGTGTGTTTTATTGTGACTTAGATGAAAGTTTACAGAACAAATTAACTTTCTATTTGACAATTTTTACACATTTTGTTTCATAACATTACTTACAATTCTCTCAACGTTGCAACACAGTTCCTGCTTCCTCCCTGGCTTCCCCATTTCATTAGTCTTTGTTTCCTACCCCTTCCTGCATTCTGACTTTTGGCCGAATGCTGCCTTTTTGGTCTTGAATGGTTCATTTTTATGAGGAATATGTTCCTCAAGTGTTATTGCTAAATTTATAGGTTTGTGTGTTTGGCTGCAGGTTTGAAGGTTGTCTAAGCATTTACTGATGAAGATTGAAGAATACAGTCTGTAGTATGGATTATATCTTAATATAAAGAAAACAAAAATCCTCACAACTGGACCAATAAGCAGTATCACCATAAATGGAGAAAAGCTTGAAGTTGCCAAAGACTTCACATTGCTTGGTTCTACAATTGACACCAATGGAAGCAGCAGTCAGGACATTAGACAACATATAGCACTGGGCAAGTTGGCTGCAAAGGATATCTTTTGTGTGAATGTGTGTGTGATTTGAGTGAAAATTTACAGAGCAAATACACTTTCCATACAGCAGTTCACATACACTTGGTCTCATGGCATTGACCACAATTTACCACAATGCAACAGCTCCTCTCCTACTTCCTCCCAATACTTACCTCTTCCCTGTGCCCATCCTTCCATGCACTCCTGCCCCCTGACCTGTCTCCCTGTGTATAAACAGCCCTTCTTTCTCCCATACTTGTTCTCTCCAAGGCGTGGAACTACCTCTGGTAAATGTTCAACTCATATGCCTGGGTATTGTTTGGCTGGAAGCGACAGGCATGAGTTCAATTCCAGAAATGAAGGGCAGCTAGGGGCCATAGACTGAGTGCTTCCACCAGGCTCTATCGGACCAGAAACCTGGTCCCTCCCCCCCCTTTTTTTCCCCCAAATGATTTTGAGTTTTTTTCCACATTGTTCTCCCTCTCTATCCAGGATCTCCTACATAGATCCTCTTCCAAGTGGTTGACAGTAGTAGCCAGGCACCATCTAGTTCTTCTGGCCTCATAGTCGTATAGGCTGCAGATCAGATGGTATACCAGTTGCTAGGACTAACTGTTTCC
>NW_006921960.1:441946-443210 GCF_000298275.1 Orycteropus afer afer
GTCCAAATCTCTCCACACCCTAGCCAGCATTTTTCATTTTTTGTATTGTTTAACTTTGCTATGATTGCTGCAGTGAAATGATATCTCATTGTTGTTTGATTTACATCTCTCTAATAGTTATTGATTGTGAGAAATTATTCCTGTGTTTGTTGACTGCTTGAATGTCTTCTTTGGTGACATATCTCTTCATGTCCTCTAACTATTTTCTGATTGTGTTGTTTGTCTCTTTGTTGTTTAGGTGTTAACATTTTGTATAAATTTTAGGGATTAGTCCCTTTTCAAAGGAGTCAACAACAACCTTTTTTTCTCAATTTGAATTTTCTCTTTTTTCCAGAAGTACTTTTATGCACATATGTTTTTAATATTTAGAAAGTCTCAGTCATCTAGTTTATATTTTGCTGTTTATATATTTTTGGTTATGTATGATAGACTATTTATGCCATAAATTAGGGTCTTTATATGTCCCTAATTTTTGTTTGATGATCTTAATTGTTTTAGGGTTTAAATTCAGACCTTTCATCCATTTCAAATTGATTTTGTATAAGCTGTGATGTATAGCTCTTTATTTTTTTTAAGTTAGATATCCAATTTTTCTAGCAATATTTTTTAGATTGTAATTTCCCTGTTTAGTGTATTTGAACACTTTGCTGAAGATAAGACAACAATTGGTGGATAGATTTGGTTCTCAATTCTGTTCCATTGATTTTATTTCCCCCACACACACACATTATGCTGGGAGCAGGTTGCTTTCACTATCTTGGCTATATAGTAGGTTTTGAAATCTGGAGGATAGAGATCATTTACTCTGTTCTTCTTCAGTAGTGTTTTGCTTATCATGGATCACTTTCCTTTCCATATAAAGCTGGTGATTGGTCTTTCAATATGTTAAGGAATGTTAATGGAATCTGGGTTGGGATTACATTATATTTATCTACAGATATATCTATAGATAGATCACTTTGGGTAGTATTGACATTTTCACAGTGTTACATTTTTCCTATTCATTAGAATCATATGTTCTTTCATTTATATAGGTATCTTTTGGCTTCTTGCAGTAATGTTTTGTACTTTTCTTTATATAAATCTCTTGTATCTCTGGATAGATTTGTTCCTAAGTATTTTACCTTTTTGGTAGCTATTATAAATGGTACTGTCTTCTTTATTTTTTTCTGAGTTGTCCTTATAGAATCCAACTGACTTTCTATGTTGATTTTGTACACAGACATTTTGTTGTATTTTTTTTTTTTTAATTTTTATTGTGATT
>NW_006921960.1:444020-445652 GCF_000298275.1 Orycteropus afer afer
TGGCTATTCCCAAGAATTGACTACAATATCATCCTTTGGCAGCTCTACTATATACTTGGGAATTCTTACAGAACATAAAAATACACTTGTAGAAACATTGTCTTCCAACCCTATACATGGTCTTGGGCACACTTCCCCCTGCATGGACATACCTAATAGTTCAGCCTGTCCATCCATCTATCCACCCATATGTCAAAGTTTGCCTTCACTGACATAGCAGTACTAAGTTCCTCTTTGCTCTCTGTACCTCCCGCACACGCCTCTATGTCTTCCTCTTCCTCAATGATACTGTGTTGATTACTCACATTTGGTATATTGTCCTTTCCTTCACTCAAATCAACACTTGTCTCTACCTATCTAACAGTGTGTTCCCTCTCCTCCCCTCTCTCCAATTCCTGATAAGCAACAATGAAAATTTCCTTCCACATATAAATCTTTCCTTGACTGTTTAAATAATGGACTAATACAATATTTGTCCTTCTGTAATTGACTTATTTCACTCAGCATAATGTCCTCCAAGTTCATCCATGTCATGTGGTATTTTGCTGATTCTCCTTATTCTTTAGGGTTGCATAGTATTCCTGTGTGTCTGTACCATAGTTTGGTTATTCACCCTTCTGTTGATAGGCACTTAAGTTGTTTCCATCTTTTGGGTATTGTAAATAGTGCTGTGATGAACACGGGTGTGAATATATCTGTTCTTCTCCTGGCTGTCCCTTATTTAGGATATATACCAAGTAATGGAATGACTGGCTCAGAGGGTATTTTTAATTCCAATTTTTTAAGGAATCACTATACTGATATCTACAGTGGTTGTATCATTAGACAGTCCCACCAGCAGCATATGAGAGTCCCAATCTCTCCACATCCTTGCCAGCATGTTCATTCTCGTTGAACTTTGCAACTAGTGCTGGGGCAAGATAGTATCTTGTTGTTTTGATTTCATGTCTCTAATGGGGAATGGAGCTCTGGTAGCCTAGTGCTTAAGGTACTTGACTGCTAACCAGAAGGCTAGCAGTTCAAACCCAACAGTCACTCCTCAGAAAGAAGATGGGGCAACCTACTTCTGTAGTGATAGCGCCTTGGAAACCCAAGGTGGGGTTGCTGTGAGTCGGGTCTGACTCGACAGCACACAATAACAACAATGGCTAATGATCATGAGCATTTCCTCATATGTTTGTTGGCCGCCTGAATATCCTCTTTGGTTAAGTGTCTATTCATGTTTCTACCCATTTTTTACTTGAGTTATTTCTCTTTTTGTTGTTGAGGTTTTGGAGTTTTCTCTAAATTGTAGAGATACATCCCTTGCCAGATATGTCATTGTCAAATATATTTTTCCCAGTCTGTAGGTTCTTTTTGACTTTTTCAGAGAAGTCTTTGGAAGCACATAAAAATTTAATTTTGAGACGGTCCCATTCATATAGTTTATCTTCTGCTGTTTGTGCATTTTGGGTTATGTTTGCTAGTCTATATATGCCATATATTGTTGTTGTCATGTGCTATTGAGTCGGACCCTCCTCATAGCAACCCCTCTTTGGGTTTCCAAGGTGGTATCACTACGGAAGTAAATTGCCCAAACTTCCTTCTGAGGAGTGGCTTTTGGGTTTGAACTGCCAGCCTTCTGGTTTGCAG
>NW_006921960.1:447054-448904 GCF_000298275.1 Orycteropus afer afer
TATTTGTTATGTTGAGGTTAGAAGAATGACATGTTTTGCTCTTGTCCACAATTCACCTTCATTTTGATTTCATATGGCCCCTATAAGTGAAGATTGAAAAATCAATGGAAAGAATTGTATGGTAGGGAAAGTTTGGCATTTTTAAGACTTGAGAAAATCATTCAGATATTTGTATTATTGGTAGACTATTAATGATGAAGGAAGCTCTGATGGTGCAATGGTTAAGGCAGTCAACTCTCAACCAGAGTGGATAATATAAACACAATTCTAGAAAAAATGACGCGACCTATATATACAGTCTTTGAAACCCTATGGAGCAATTCTATTCTGTCTAGTAGGATCACTATTAGTTGAAATCAAATGGATGGTAGTGGATTTTTTTTTTAATTTAATATGACACAATAATTTGTATCACTTATTTATGACAGAAACTCTGTTGTTACCAAGTTAAAAATGTTACACCTATTCACATTGTTCACAAATATTTTATATTTACTGAGAAAAAAAAAAATGAGACCAGTGACCAAAAGGTCAATGACATATCCAGATCTGCTGTGTACTCAATGCTCTTAAAAAAAAAAAGAAAGAAAGAAAAAGTGTCTGAAGTACCAGAAGGAATTTTTTAAAACCCACTGCCATCATGTTGATTCTGACTCATAACAACCCTACAGAACAGAGAAGAACTGTCACATACTATTGGTTTCAAACTGCTGACCTTTCGATAAACAGCCTAGTGCTTTAACCAGAGTACCACCAGAGCTCATAAGGAGTTATATGGTAACAGGTAAATACTTGATGTGTCACTTCCTACAGTCTTATGTTATAAAAGTCAATGGGTTTCTTGGATCATTCAACCTTGCATGAGTGGAATTAACTACAGTAACTAGACAAATACTAGAAGCTATTTGCATACTTTTAATAGACTTCTTATATCACAAAACTTTTGCAATTTTGTTTGCAGGTTGAGTAATAAAACAAAGTGAATGCTATTTAAGCTAATTCTGAATCACCATTTTGACAAACTCTGAAACATGGCATTCTGTAGTGTGCTAGTTTAATTGATATTAGCAGTTTATTGCTGACACACCCCATAACACAAAATCTTCTAACTCAGGGATTGCTTTTGTTTTATTATCATATCCTGAAAACTCAGTATCATCCTCATTAAATGTGAAATAAACAAATAAATGTTTCTTCAGAATACATATGGAAGGGTTTATAGATGAATGATCCAAAATCTCTGAATTTGTATGGAAGTATACATAAATAAAATACTGAGAAAAAGGCACATGGGGTAGAATTGTAGGTATGGGAAATTTGAGATATATTTACAGAAAAAAGAAGTCATTTAGAGATTCTGTTTAGAATAAAGAAATCTTCGTATCAAGAAAATTGTTAATTGGAAAGAATATTGGAAATAGAGAACCAATATCTATGTGTTTGACATTAGCACACACATTGTACAAATGAGAAGAGAAAACATGCAAGTCTCTAGATTTTTAATTTAGTAGTATTAGTGGAGACATTTAATATTTAGGTGAGTTTATTGAGGAGATTAACTCAGCCTGAAACATTTATAGTTTGAGTGAATGTTACACATCAGTTTAAAAATGCTCTCTAGATAATTATTATGCAATTGTAGTAAGAGAGACAAAGTAAAATTTAATAATATTGATTATTTTACCAAATAGAATAAAGTTTTTAAATGATGACAACTTTTGAATGATACCAAATTGATATTATTCTTATTAATGTCTATAGGTATTTGTTGTTGTTGTTGTTAAGTGCCGTCGAGTCATTTACGACTCATAGCGACCCCATGCACAGCAGAACGAAACACTGCCCGATTC
>NW_006921960.1:454079-467740 GCF_000298275.1 Orycteropus afer afer
ATTTCATTACTTTTGAAGGTAGGTGAATAAAATATTTTAATATCATTGAGATCAATTCTACAGAAATATTCTAGTGCAATTCAGACTCATATCAAAACCAGCAGCTATAAGTCAACATTTATACCAGACAAAATGTTTTTTTTTTACCTTGCAGATATAATTATTCATGTAAACAGAGTGTAGGTAAAGCAGCTCAATTTTATAAAGAAAGATGCATGAATAACTGCAGTAGTTCAAATAACAAAAGTATTTTGTTTCTCATATGATTGGATTAAAAAATATAGTGCATTCTATAGCTAATTTACAAAGAGAGGATCTGGATTGACATTTGGGTCTCAATGACACACAATTTTGTCAAACAATACTTGATAAATGTTTGAGAGCACCTCAAAATAGCTGCTGATAATTGGAGAATGATGCAACCTGTCTCATTGAAAGTCTTGAAGAATAGCTGAAACATTCAGATAAACAATGTATAGTTGAAGGAAGCCCTGGCCAACAAACATTGCTGAACACCTAAAATATCATATGTAAGCAAGCATTCAGAAATGACTACTGTATTTCTAACAAGCAACATTAATCAAAACCAATAGTTAAAGCTATGAAATTATTTGGTATCTAAATTCTAAGGACACAGAAGACCATAAAATATAATGTACAATATTTTAGATTGTCCTAATAAATACATTGTGTTGTACTGTCACCTGTTTGAAACTATACATATCTTGAGTTATCATTAACTGAGAAATTAGAATAAATTTAAAATTTGATTTAGTCAGTAATTTATTATTAAAAGAAATAGAAAAAAAATTAGTCAATTATAATACATTTTTAATATAGACTACATGACCACATAAGGAAAAATACTAAAAATCAGTAAGTTATTTTCAAAATAAGACTTTTTTCTCACTACTAATAAATTATAAGATTGAGAATGAATACTTTTGATGAACAAAATTATTCTTTTAATTGTTTAAAAAATGAGTCCAAGTTTTTGTACATGTATTTCACTTTGAAATGTCTGGGAAAAAATAGATTGTATTGAACAATTTATGTAGTAATGTGGATGAAATATGATAAAGTCTTTGCAAATTTATTTTAATTTTATTTTATTCCTGCCCCTAATTATATAATGAAGTAAACACTAACTATTGAAAAAAGATATTTAATGAGAACAATCAAATATTTCTGCTTAACTCTTTAGGACTACTTTATTAAAACAATTTTAAACCTAAATAAATATTTTCTGGGAAAAAAAGTATATCTATACATCTCATCTGTAATCCATGAGAGGGTGCTTTCATTCTTCATATTTGGAATAAAGACTACAAATTATGTTATCTTGTTATATAGAGTTTTGAAAGTCTGATAGTTTTTACCATTTCCTAAATTAAATTAGTTTAGCATCTGTATGCTTATTTGTAACTCCCTGGTCAATTATTTTAAGTGAGTAGCTTATTGCATAAGACTATGCTATAGGAAATGGAGAAGTCATTCTTCAATTAAATCAGTTTCTAATTAGTTTCCATAACTTTTTCATGATATGTGATACATATGTATCCAGAGAAAATACAGGCCTTGTATATTATTGTTAAAGAACATAATGACCTCTAAATTCAACTAAACATAGTCAGCATTTCAGAATATCCTCAGATTGCCCCCACCATCACCGTTTTTCCAATTCTCACTTTCTTGTATAGTTATTCTAGCTGTTGACAAACTCTTTGTAAAGGGCTACCTACTGAATAGTTTAGGTTTTTTTGCCCTATAAGTTCTCAGTACCAACCACTCAACTCTGTTGTTGTAATGGAAAAGCAACCAAGACAGTACTTCAACAAGTAGATGTGGCTGTGTCCAATACAAATACTCATAAAAGTAGACAGCTTGTTGAATTTGCCCAATAGACTATAGTTTACCAACTCCAGAGTTACTTAATGAATAAAGAATTTCTGAATGCTGGTTAGTTAGGAAAGGTAATCTGGGTGGGTTAAAAAATTAAACTCTGAACTATTAGCTGAAAATTTGGCATACTGAACTCACTCAGAAGAGGTACCTCAGAAGACACATCTGGTGATCTGCTTCTGACAGGTCACAGCCTTGAAAATCCTATGAAGTACATTCATACTCTGCACAGATAGGGTCAACATGAGCCAGACTCTACTCAACAGCAACAAACAACAATAGTTACATAAAGCACTGTACTAGGCACACAGTAAGTTATATAATGATTAAACAGATGGTTTTTATAAACTAAGAGAAGTGATAAGCAATTTGATCACATGAGTGTAGTAACCAAAAAACAATCAAACTCACCTCTGTCGAGTTGGTTCTGACTCATAGCAACCCCTCCTTGAGTTTCCGAGGTGGTATCTCTAGTCTTCCTTCTGAAGAGTGGCTAGTGGATTTGAACCGCCAACCTTCTGGGTATCAGACAAATGCCTTAGGCACTACGCCACCAGAGTTCCTGATAAAAGTTCTATTGGAAAGATATGTATAAATTATTAAAGGGTTTCAGAGGAAAGAGAAATAGGTATTGAATGAAAGAGAGCAATTGGATTTTGTTGTTAATAATTAAGTTTGACTAAAGAATACAAATTGGATGTCTGTCTAAGGCACTCGACAGCTAACCAGAAGGTTGGTGGCTCAAACCCACCAGCAACTTCTCGGAAGGAAGATTGGGCAATCTAGTTCCATAGAGACACTGCCTTGGAAACCCAAGGAGGGGTTGCTATGAGTCGGAATTGACTCAATGGCAAGGAAAAAAAAAAAAAAAAGAATGGAAAAGTAAGGCATCTTATGTAAAGTCATCAAAGGGAGAACAGTGTAGAGGCCTGAAGTTATTGTGCTTATTAAGTGAATGGCCAGTGTGTGAGTCTGGGTCCTTGAGAATATTAGCATGACATTTAACCTGTAAAGATTTTATGGATGGTGGGGGATTATGAGAAGAAATGTAGAGTAAACTGGAAAAAGTCTAGGAGGTTAAGTCTGACCAGAGAGTTGAAGAAAGGAGAAGATTAGATATAAACTGTCAAGGTCAGCATAGAATCTAAAGTCTATATTAGCCTTAGAAGAGTTCTGTCTTTTCTAGGACTGAGATAAGTAATTATCTGGCGTAGCCCTTGGGAAAGCTGTTTTGGCATAAAGGGACTTCAGAATGTAGGTGCTAGGGCCCTTACTCCCTCAATTATGCTTCCTAAAATTGGAGCTCTGGGAAGTGTGACCTTATGGCTCCACACTTGGTTAAATAAATGGTTCCATTGTAAGCATGCTTATAAAATGTGTCAAAATAATCATCTGTGGACAAATAAGAATGTAAGTATTCAGAGTAGATTTTGAGATCTGAAGTGTATCAGGGTTTGAAGCCCAGATACCCTTTATGTGTGATCTTATGCAAGGCACATAATGCCTTTGAGTTTTTCTTAATTTGTAAAATGGTGATAACTATCCCAACCTCATATATTTGTTGTGAGGAATAAACATGATAATGCATGTAAATGGCCCATCACTCTGCCCAGCAACAAAAGTAGTACTTTCCTGATTTTAAATAACAAAAAGTCCATTCTAAGAATTTGAAGGATCATTCTATTTTCAACAAAGGAAATGCACTTAACTTTGTATTACCAATGTTCTATTCTACTTAGTTTAGTATGAATAGAATATTATATTCAGGCCTCTCTCTTTTGCTAAGGCTTGTAGAATGGTTTTAAAAGTAATTTGAAAGGCAAATAATTATGAGTAACCTGTCACAGAAGTTCATTATGCCTACACAACTCATGAAAATCAGTATGGTTTGATTATAGACTAGTTCCACAGGCGATATGGAAGTATTTTCATATTGTCAACAAACTAACTGTTGCATGAGAAATTATTACTTAGTGTACCTAAGTATTAGCTAAAGTGTACATCTAAAAGCCATTAGGAAATGAGAGAAATGTAGAAAAGTCTCATTAAATTGATTTTTAATCTGGTTGGACTCTTAGGTTACTATTCTTCACAGTTAGAGTTATTAGGTGGCAAATTCAAATGTTTCACTATATATTCAGAATGCCTCATGCATAAAAATGCAGATTATACCCTTCCACAGTAGTGTATATAATTTCAATTAAAATATAAGTATCCTTGGAATGTAATGAATCCCCTTATATTTCCTTTGCTGATTTGAAAACATGTTTTCTTATTTAAAGAAAATAAAACAATGACAATGAAACTTATGCAAATGAATTTGATGTGAGAAATTTCTCTTTAATCCTCTACTTGACTAAAATATAATAATACTGCCCAAACACAAAACCTTGACTCTTTTATGTTTAATGTCATGGAATGGGAAGACCCAATTCTAAGAATCATTAAGATGTGGCCTTACAAGCACATTTTATCTTTGAAGTATCATCCTGAACAGTATCTTTTTCTATATAAATTGGTCCATTAATGTTCTTTACAGTATTAATTTCTTACACATTTTATACAAATATTTATGTTAAGCAATATAAATCATCAGGAATATCATCAGTTTCAAAGACCTGATTATATAGTTGAAGATATTACTAAAATTCAAGCAGGAATTAACCAGATGTGGAGACAAATTCATTCATTTTAAGGAGAAAAATAATGTGAATGATGAAATAGAGTTATTCATCAATAAGTACTTACTGAGAGTCACTTGTGGGCAAGCAATGTTCTAAGAACTGGAATATAATGATCAAATGAATAAATCCCTCCCTGCCTTCATAAATGTTACACTCCTACAGGAGAAGACAAATAATAAATACTGAATGAATAATCATGTCTGTAAGAGGCTGCATCACATAGTGGACCTGAGCGAAGGCGCTGGAGACAAACTGCAAGTGTTTGAACCACAGCTCTGTCACTTAATAGCTCTGTAGCCCTTGGTTAATTTTTAGTAATACTCTTTCTCATATCACTCAAGTAACCAAAAAGAAACTAAACTCATTGCTGTCTAGTCTGGTCCAACTCATAGTGACCCCTCCTTGGGTATCTGAGGCGGTATCACTACGAACATAGATTGCCCAACCTTCCTTCCGATGAGTGGCTGGTGGATTTGAACCTCCAGCCTTCCGGTTAGCAATCAAATGCCTTAGGTACTACACCACTGGGGCTAAAACTATTTCTTAGTGCTTTGGTGAATATTAAATGAGTTAATATATATAAAATGCTTAGAATAGATATGGAACATAAAACCAGTAAACCAGTTGCCTTCTAGTCAACTTCTACCTCCTATGACTTTATCTCACTTTGAATATGTCATCAGGAAAGACAAATCACTGGGGGGAAAAAAAGTTTGGTAGAGTAGCGGGTTAATAAAAAAGAGAGAAACTCAATTGACACATTGCCTGCCTCCAACAATGGCTCAAACATGGCACCATTTGTGAGGATGACTTCTTGCCGTTGTTAGGTTTCATCAAGTTGTCTCTGACTCATAACAGTCCCTTGCACAACAGAATGAAACACTGCTCAGTCCTGTGCCAGCCCCATGGTCCCTGCTATACCTGAGCCCATTGTTATCAGACCAAATGCAGGTCCCTTCCCAGTGCGCAGTCAGGCCAAACAGTTTACACACTGAGATTTAGAGGAGAGAAAATTAATTATTTATTGCAAAGTGGCAATGCAAGGAGTAAGGGTAGTTTAGTACCCAGATCTAACTCCCTGAGATGCCATTGAAACATACCCTTTGTAGGTTTCAGGAGAGGGGATTGTGCATATTCACCAAAGGTTAAGGAATTTGGGGTGTGAATGTGAAATGGATGAGTCACACTAGCTTCCTGTTATCATCTGATAGGGGCTTAGGCAAAAGGGAGAGGGTCCACAATTAACTTTGTTTCCTTTTTGTCCTATTGCGCATGTCCCTGGGCCAGAGTTAATTTACAAGTTGTTTTTAAGATACTTTTAGCATCCTGTCCTCTCCTGGAAGGAATGTTTTCCATTCAGTTCTTTAAGACACTGAATACTCATCTGTCAGGGTGGGAAAATAGTTGAGGGTAACTTAGTTTACTTATCTATTCTCATCCGGGTGCCAGGGTGGGGGAAATAGTTTTTACTTTACTCAGTTTCACCATCATTGCAGCCACTGTGTTAATCCATCTCATTGAGGGTCTTACTCTTTTTTGTTGACCTGCCAGTTGACCACGCATGATGTCTTTCTCCAGAGAATGGTCCCTTCTGACAACATGACCAAAATAGGTGAGACAAATCAGGCCATTCTTGCTGCCAACGAGCATTCTGGCTGCACTTCCTCCAGGACAGATTTGTTAGTTCTTTTAGCAGTCCATGGTACCTACAACATTCTTCACAAACACTGCAATTCAAAAGCGTCAACTTCGGTCTTCCTTGTCCAGCTCTCACATGCATATGAGGCAATTGAGAATACCATGGCTTGGGTTAGGTGCACCTTAGTCTTCAAAGAGATATCTTTGCTCTTCAGCACTTGAAAGAGGTCTATTGAAGCAGATTTGCCCATCACAGTAAGTCGTCTGATGTCTTAGCTACTGCTTCCATTGATGTTGACTGCAGAACCAAGTAATATGAAGTCTTGACAACTTCAATCTTTTCTCCATTTATAGTGATGTTGCTTATTGGTCCATTTGTGAGGATTTTGTTTTCTTTATATAGAGGTGTAATTTATATTGCAGACTGTAGTCTTCAGTCAGGACCAGGTAATGTTTCATTCTATTATGCATAAGTTTGCTATGAATTGGAGCTGACTTGATGAAAACTAACAACAGTAATGTTTTTATTAATATTATTATTTGTCAGGAGCTGTGGTGGAGCAGTGGCTAAGCCATTTGGCTGATAACCAAAAGCCAGTGGCTCTAGCCCATGAGAGAAAGATGAGCCAGTCTGCTTCTATAAAGATTTACAGCACTGGAAACTCTATGTGGCAGTTCTACTCTATCTTATAGGGTTGCTATGAGTTGAAATTGATTCAATATCGTTGGGTTTGGTATAGGTTTTGTCAGATAGATGGGAAAGCTATGAAGGGAAATTAGGCAACTTAAGAAGAATAAAAAATCTGGGAGAAGTGTTTTAGGCAAAAGGATCAGCAAGTGAAAATGCCTATTGTCTGTAGAAACAAATTTAGCTTTTACTATCATTGATATGGGCAGATATAAGGGAGATTTTAGTAGTGCATGCCAAGATCTGACTTATGTTTTAAACAGATCAACACTGACTGCTGTGTGAAGAATAGACACTACAGGCTCAAAACAGGATGACATAAAGAAGACAACAATAGAGGAGAAAAGATGATTGATTGGACCAATACAGAGCCATGATAATATTTTGAAGATAGAACTGATAAGATTTTCTAACAGACTGTAACTTGTTTATGAAAATGAAGTTAAAATGTCTTCCAGGTTTTGTCCTTAAGAACCACAAGAATGGAATTGGCATTTACCAAGAAGGGAAGTCTGGTGAATGCACAAGACTTGGGGCCTACAGTAAAATATAGGTTATAGAATAAGAGCAGAACACTTCACTTAGTTTTGCAAAAGCACAGGTTGCTAAAACGGAAATAGAAGATATACCTTCTTTGTCTGGCCAATTTCATGGATGCTTTGAGGTTAATCCAAGGATTTTGTTTCATGATTTATTTTATAGGAGAAAAAATTTAGAAGCCTTTCAAGAGACTCTCTCCTTCCTTCATTCCTTCTTTCCTTCCTCCCTCCACCTGTCCCTCTCTCTTTTATTGAATAGAGGGTGATACTTGTTAATTTTTAAGCAGTCATTTGTGTTGGATAACTTGACTTTCCATCTGAAACAAAATTTCCACTTGAACAAAAGAAGAGTTATTAAAAAAAAAGATAGGTTTGGTACAAATCCACTTGGGATTTCTTCTTTGTTCTCCTCTAGTCAAAGTACGTAAAACATGGTGAAGAGCCTCTCTTTGTCACCACTTGTATTTTTCCCCCACACAACATCTACTTCTTCAGATCTTTTAGAGTATCTCAGATAGCATTTTCAAAATGTGTAAAGTGTATTGATTCCAGTACCCTCTACAGATTGTCTTCAGAAATATGTTGTTCTTGAGTTTCTGAGATGTTTTCATTAAACTTTTTATTAAAAAAATAAAATAAAAAATCAGTAAGACTTTTTATTTTAACACATAAAACAAAGTTTCCTTGTGACTTTCACATTGGAATCACCTCTAAGATGTAGTTATATCTCAAAGTCACAGGTATATTGCTTAAAAAATAATAATATTGCCTATCTTGCAAAGTAAAAATTAGTTTATCATCAGTTAAGAAAAAAAGATTATATAATTTGCTGCAAAGGTTTTAGAAAACATATCTTCATTTTTTATATCTGTCAGAAAAAAAAAATGACCTTAGAAACGTAGGCAAAATCCTTTGTAAAAATGGTAATAATATTAATAATAGTAAAATACAAAAGGTATCTTCTATTACAATAGACTCATATTACTGTTTCACAAGCTCATATGAATGTGGAGAAACTGAATTGCTGAGTAACATTGTCCATTATTTTGTGACAAATACTAGGTTTCTGACAACTTTCAGAAGGTTAGCTTTGCTATGTACCATATTGCTATGGATTTTAATTTAGAGGAGTTATTTATTTTTATTTATTACCTCTTTTTAGCAAAATCATATTTTTTATCTTAGACATAATGCTTTTTGACTTAATTACTCAGTACAAATAAGAGGGGTGATTTTAAGGCAAAAGGAAATAGAAATATAAGTGAAACAAACTATTTAGTCAATTAAAGCTTAAATTGATTAGTAAAACTTAGGGCTAGAAGTATGTTTAATCATGTTACACATCAAATACTATAAATACTATAGCATCGTATTTATTTAAAGACAGAAGAAAAAGTGCTTTCTGCTTGGGCACAGTCTTAATATTGATTTAGTCAGATGGTTAATTAGATTCAAGAACCCATCAACACATTAGACCAGAACAAAATGCTCTCCACTTAGGAAGAATCAAAGTACAGTTTCAGTACTATGCAATTTTTAACTGGAGTCATTTATAAAACAATATACCACCAGTTAAAGGATGTCAGAAAGGAGAAACACAATTCAGTCAAACCATAAATACAATGGATAAAAACTATCACAGATTCAGCTATTCATAAGCAATCCCAAAGGATTGGAACATGTAACATTTTGATTTATTTGTTGTCTCGTAAACTAAATTCAAATAACTGCTAAGAAATTACAGGGAATAATTTGATGATACAGCAGCAGTGAATAGATTGGCAGTGATACATGTAAACTGGAATTTGAAACACTGGGCAATGATGATATCAGGAGGTCATTTTGAAGTAGATGAAAAAACAGATCTGTGGTTAAGCTTGTAAATTCAGGAGCCAAACCAATCAAATGTTTCTATGACCTCTATATCTAATATTTCCCCTTTGCAAAACGGGTAGAACAACCCTATTTCCTAGTTTTTCTAAGTATAAAAACAGCACATGTAAAACATTCTGAATAGTGACTGGAAATTAGTAAATTGCTGTTATTTTCTTTCCTGTGAATGGCCTGGCCAAAGCAAGATGGCATGGCTATTGTAATTAGTCACATAGTTTGTCTTAGTATTGCTAACTTAAACTAACTACATTTACCTTAAGTTCATTTTGCTCAATTTATTGACACTTTTATTTTAACCTTTATATTTACCAACATTTTCTTCCATTTTCTATCATTGTATTTAAGACAAAAAGGACTAGAAATCACATATAAATTTATACATTAGTCAATTGCCCAAAATTTACTATCAAAATAGTTTCTCAACAAATTGACTGGCATGGGATATATATTTGGAGAAGGGAAATCAATAGGAAAAAGCTCTCTTTCTAATTTCAAGTGATGTAAGAACTAAAGAAATCATTGCTCTGTAAACTTACACCCAAATCACAATAAAAATTAAAAAAAAAAAAAAAAGAACTAAAGAAATCACACATTGTCAAAATTGAACAATGACTGATTAAAGGTAATATTTATCTTTTCAAAATATCAAAATCTCTACTTAATCTCTCTACATGTTAAGGAACTCATCATGCTAAATCCTAATTGAGTATATGACAATGTTGATTTTCAAATGCAAACTGAGGAAAAATGACAAGAATCCCATTTTTTCTCTTATATCTGAGTTGTGTTTGCATGATATTCTGTGGATAGTAGGGCCCTAAAAATTAAAGTGTAATCCATCCGATAAAACAAATAATAATCAAGAAATTGTTACCACATTAGTTGATTGTTTGCATTGTACTAATATTTACAGGTAAGCTACTCTGTGCCAAGCTCTGAGTTAATGCTCTGAAGACACGCTCATGAGTAAAAGAGATATTGGCTCTTGCCAGCATTGAGAAACCGGGGTATATAATTAATCACATAAATGTGACAAGAGAGTGAAGAAAACACTGAACTTAGATTGAGTCACCTGGAATGGCCTCTGTAAGAAAGATACTTAAGTTAAGACCTGATGAATGTGTGATATTTATATTTTGAATGTGTTTCAGACAGAAGAAATTGCATGTCCAAATGGCCCTAGTTATTGTTACAGACTGAAAATAGTGTGACATGACTGGCATATAGGGAGCTTGAGAATCAGTGAAACAGAATGATGCTCAGGGGACAGAAAAAGGTCAGAGCACATTGGAGCCTGTTGCCTATGTTAATAAGAATCTTAGCTTTAGGTCCAGGTTGTAGATAAGTTTATTTAGACAGGTTGTAGGACTTGTGAGTTAAGAACAGAGGCTGTGCTGCTTAGAAGCTCAATAACCTGAGCATAGAAATTAACCTCCTTGCCTCAGTCCTCTTGTTTTGAAATAAGGATGATAATAGCAGTAGACAGAGTGACTGGCAGAGCAGTGTGGATTGGCCAGGCAAGTGCCAGACATGGTGCTGCTGTGAGGCTGAGGATGCAGAGGGGTGGAACAGAGTGGATACCATGTTCCAAGCAGAAGTTCCTGGAAAGCTCAGGTGGGTGATCTCATTGCTATGATTTCAGAATACTCTGGGAATATATATTTTTTAAAATTTTTATCTGATTTAGGTGAAAGTTTACAGAGCAAATTCATTTTCCATATAGCAGTTCAGATATACTTTGTTTCATGGCATTGACTGCAATTTCCCACAATGCAACAACTCCTCTCACACTTCCTCCTTGTACTTACCTCTACCCTATGTCCTTCCTGCCTATGTACTCCTGCCCCCTGAGCTATCTTCCTGTGTATACATAGCCCACTATTTTCCCATAATTGATTTCTCCAAGTAATGTATCTATGCAATGTAAATGTTCAGCTCATAAGCCTATCTTTTGTTTGGCTGGAAGCCACAGCAGTGGTTCAATTCCAGATCTGAGTGGGCAGCTAGGGTTCATAGTATTAGTGATTCCATTATGTTCTGTCAGGCCATCATTTTTTTATGATCTTGATTTTTGTTCCACATTGTTCCCTCTCTATTTAGTATCTCCTACATAGATTACCCCTCCGAGTGGTTGACAGTGGTAGCCGGACACCACCTAAATCTTCTGGTCTCATAGTCATATAGGCTGAGGATCTCATAGTGTACCAGTCTCGGGGACTAATTGTTTCTGTATGTCTTTGGTTTTCTTAATTTTTTGCTCGGGATGAGGAGACACCCATTGTTGCATCTAGATGGCCGCTTAAAAGCTTTTAAGGTCCCAGTTGCTACTTGTCAAAGTAGGATGTGGAACAACGTTTTTGTGTAGTATGTTATGCCAATTGAGCTTGATGTCTCCTGCAACCATGGTCCCTAGCCCAGAAGTCCAACTACTCACTCCCATTGGGTAGCTGGCTGTAGCTAGGAAGTGAGTACAACCTTGCCCCTTTTCAGCTCTATTATATACCTGGACATTCTTAAAGAACATACAAATACACCTGTAGAAAATTTGTCTGCCAACCCTGTACGTGGTCATGGGCACAATCCCGCCTGCATAGACATACATGATCATTTAGCCTGTCTACCCTTCTATCCACCCACAGATCAATGTTTACCATAATGGACAGCTCAGTATTGTATGTGCAAAAGGTTCATCTTTGTTGTCTGTACCTCCCATGTCTGTACCATCCAAGAGGAAGACACCTCTCTATGCCTTCCTTTTCCTCAATGTGATTGTGTTGATCACTCACATGTGGTACATTGTCCTTCCCATCACCTAAATCAATACTCATCTCTACCTATCTAACAATGTTCCCTCCGCTCACCTCCCACCCCTGGTAACCAACAAAGAAAATTTCCTTCCATAAGTAAAGTTTTCTTTGACTTTGTACAATAATGGACTAATACAATATTTGTCCTGTGAATAACTTATTTCACTCAGCATAATATACTCCAAGTTCATCCATGTTATGTGGTGTTTTGCAGATTCTATGTTATTCTTTATGGTTGCATAGTATTCCATTCTGTGTATGTACCATAGTTTGGCTATCCATTCTTCTGTTGATGGGCATCTAGTTTGTTTCCATCTTTTGGCTATTGTAAATAGTGCTGTGATGAACATGGGTATGCATATACCTGTTCTTGTCCTGGGTCTCACTTCTTTAGGATGTATACCTAGTAATGGAATTGCTGAGTTAAAGGATATTTCTAATTCCAACATTTTAAGGTATCACCATACTGCTTTCCAAAGTTGTTGTATCATTTTAAAGTCCCAACTGTAGTGTATGAGAGTCCTAATCTCTCCACATCCTCACCAGAATTTGTTATTTTCTGTCTTGTTGAACTTTGCTACTAGTGATGGGGTGAGATGGTATCTCATTGTTGTTTTGATTTACATCTCTCTAATAGCTAATGGAGCTGGGCAATCCTACTTCCGTAGTGATACTGCCTCGGAAACCCAAGGAGGGGTCGCTATGAGTCGGGGCTGACTCGACGGCAAACAACAACAACAACAACAATAGCTAATGGTGTAGTGCTGAAGGCACTTGACTGTAACCAGAAGGTTGGCAGTTCAAACCCACCAGCCAGTCCTGGGAAGGAAGGTTGGGCAATCTACTTCCATAGTGATCCCGCCTCAGAAATCCAAGGAGGGGTCGCTATGAGTCAGAGAGGACTAGCTGGCACATAACAACAACAATGGCTAAGGATCATGAATGTTTCTTCATGTGTTTGTTGGCCACCTGAATATCCTCTTTTGTGAAGTGTTTATTCATGTCATTTGCCCATTTTATAATTGCATTATTAGTTTTTTATTGTTGAGCTATTGTAGTTTTATGTAAATTTAGAGATAAATCCCTTGTTAGATATGTCATTGCCAAATGGTTTTTTTTTTTTTGGAAAAAATCATCTGTTTGTCTTCTCAGTTCTGTTAAAGTCTGATTTATGTATTTTGGGCTCTTTCATTGAGTCTACAGATATTATTATGGTTATATCCTCTTGTTCAATGGATCCTTCAATCATTATATAATGTTCTTCCTTGTCTCTTAGGGTGGTTTTGGTCTTAAAGTCAATTTCATCAGAAATTAATATTGCCAATTGATTCCAAGATGGCGGAATAGACAGAAAATCTGCACAGACCCTCTTCAACAAAGAAAAGGGAAACCAATTAGCACAGACATAGAAGATAATCCTGGACCCCTGAGACTTTAAGGGAAGGATATAGAAGTGGACTAAACCTCAACTAGCAGAAGAATTTACATGAAAATACCCAAAAAGGAGACA
>NW_006921960.1:473235-486258 GCF_000298275.1 Orycteropus afer afer
AACCTAGGTGTCCATCAACTGAGGAATGGATATCCAAACTATGGTACATACACACAATGGGATACTATGCAACCCTAAAGAATAATGTAGAATCTGCAAAACACTGCATAATGTGGATGAACTTGGTGGACATTATGCTGAGTGAAATAGTCAATCACAAAAGGACACATATTGTATTAGTCTGTTATTGTAAAAGTCAAGGAAATATTTATCTATGGAAGGACATTTTCTTTGTTGGTTGCCAGGGGTGGGAAGGGAGGGGAAGGAACACTGTTAGATATATAAAGATAAGTTTTGATTTATGTGAAGAGAAGGGCAATGTCCCAAATGTGAGTGATCAATATAGTGGCACTGAGGAAGAGAAAGACATAAACAGGTACGTGGGAGGTACAGACAACAAAGATTAATCCATTTGCACATATAATATGATGTTGTCAGTGAAGGCAAACATGAGTGTACGGGTTGATAGATGGGAAGACAGGGTGAACTATTAGATATGTCTATGGAATAGGGAGTGTACCCAAGAACATGTATAGGGTTGGCAGACAATGGTCCTATAACTTTATATGTATGATCTGAATTCCTAGGTGTATAGTGGAACTGACAAGGGGCAAGTTGTAGTCACTGCTTGGTCACAGCCAGCAACCCAGAGGGACTGAGTAGTTGAACCTGTGGGCTCAGAACCATAGTCGCAGAGGACATCAAGATCAATCGGCATAACATATTACACAAAACATTGTTCCACCTCCTATAGTGGCAAGTAGTGACTGGGATCTTAAAAGCTTGCAAGCTACCATCTAGATGTAACATTGGGTCTCTTCTCATCCAGAGCAAAGAAGAATGAAGAAAAACAAAAATTCATGGAAACAATTAGTCCTAGTGACTGGTACACCATCTGATCTGCAGCCTATACGACTATGAGAGTAGAACTAGGTGGTGCCTGGCTACTACTGTCTACCACTTGGAAGAGGATCTATGTAGGAGATCCTGGATATACAGGGAGAACAATGTGGAACAAAACTCAAAATCATTTGGGAAAAAATAAAAAAAGGGGGGGACCAGGTTTGATGGTCCAATAGAGCCTGGTGGAACCACTGACACTATGGCCCCTGGCTGCCCTTCAGGTCTGGAATTGAACCCACACCTGTGGCTTCCAGCCAAGCAATAGACAGGCATATGAGTTGAACATTTACCTGAGGTAGATATACTCCTTGGAGAGAACAAGCATGGGAGAAAGAAGGTCTGGTTATGCACAGGGAGACAGCTCTGGGGGCAGGAGTGCATGGAGGGATAGACACAGGAAAGAGGTAACTATCAGGAAGAAGTAGGAGAGGAAATGTTGCATTGTGGTAAATTGTGGTCAATGTCATAAGACAATGTGTATGTGAACTGCTGTATGGAAAATGTATTTGCTCTGTAAAATTTCACCCAAATCACAATTAAAAAAAAAATAATAATAATATTGCCACTTCTGCTCTTTTTTTGGTTGCCATTTGCTTTTGGTTCTCTTTTGATTGTTTTGGAGAAGTCTTTGGAAGCACATCAAAATTTAATTTAATTTAATTTTTAGAAGGTCCCATTCATCTGGTTTATCTTTTGCTGTTTGTTCATTTTGGGCTATGCTTGATAGTTGATTTATGCCATAAATAAGAGACCCTACATTTCCCCCTAGTTTTTCCATTGAAGGTACCTAACAATATTCTTTTGAATTCCTTATCTGGGAGTTCCAATGCTGCTTCTTCCTGAGGGTTGTGTTCTGGGTCGGTATCCCGGTCCCTTGTTTCTCATGCTTTATCTTGCTTCTTTGTGAGGACTGTGATGATCTATTGTCTCTGAGACATTATGACTTTGTAGTATTTGTATTTAATTGGTGGTTGTATATTGGAGTGATTTGCCCAAGATTTTAATTTTCTTTGTTTTGTTTGAATGTATCTGAGTAAGCAGGGTACCGTGCTCCTCTATTCACTAGTTGGCAGCACCTTTGCCCTCACCACCTGTCTCCTCATTGATGTGGTAGACAATGAGAGTGGCTGAACAGATCACTGTTAACTGAGAAGGGCAGTTAAGGATGAATCAGACACTTATTGGTGGTCTTGTATCATTGCCCAGTTGGTGCAGAAGGAAGTGGTGGCCCTCAGTAAGTGGAGCTGCAGAAGATTGGCTCATATGGTCATTGTTGCTGTCTCTCACTCAGTTAGACAAAAACAATGATCAAAAAAATCATCAAACAAGTAAAAACAAGAGCACAAAAAATGCATACCACATAAACACTCAGGAACAATCACCAAAAAGAGAAAATCGTGGAGAGGAGTAAAGGCAATAAATTAGAGAAAATATTAAAGAAATACTTTAAAAATGCAAAAGAATTATGAAAAGTAAAAGGGGAAAAAAAAGAAGCCCACAATATCTAGGGATGGGAGGATAAGAGAAAAGATATAGAGTAGGAGAATAATGAAGAAAAAAATGGGAAAAATGCAAAAAGAAAGGCAAGGAATTACCCTTGTAATATTTGAGCATACAAATGATATCCTAGGAGGATTCTTTACATTGAATACAGTCACTGCAGCCAAACACCATGGAGGTGAAGTGTTCTGTTTAGTTGTTGTTGTTGTAATGTGCTGTTGAGACGGACCCGACTCATAGCGACCCCTCCTTGGGTTTCCCAGGCAGTATCACTACAGAAGTTGATTGCCCCATCTTCTTTCTGAGGAGTGGCTAGTAGGTTTGAACCACCAGCCTTCTGGTTAGCAGTCAAGTGCCTTAGTAGCAGGAATCAAATATGATGATGGCACGCGATCTTTGCAAAGTAACAGGTGTAGCAAAAGTTCTGATGGCCAAGCACGATGCCTACAAAATTTTCATCCGAGAGTAACTGAAACCATTGATTTTGGCATCTCAAAAGCAGTACAATTGCTCACACATCTGTGCTTGAGCACTTACCTTTAGTAAGAAATTTCTTTTTCCCGGAGTGGCAGCCAAACTTGATATCTTAATTTCAGGCATCAATGAGTCCAAGTCACTTGATACGTTTGTGAGAACTATTTATGTAAGAAATGCTTTACATACAGTGAAGTATGTTGTTGTTGTTGTTATTTGCCGTCGAGTCAGCCCCGACTCATAGCGACCCCTCCTTGGGTTTCCGAGGCAGTATCACTACGGAAGTAGGATTGCCCAACCTTCCTTCCGAGGAGTGGCTGGTGGGTTTGAACCACCAGCCTTCTGGTTAGCAGTCAAGAGCCTTAGGCACTATGTGTTGAGAAAGTGAAAATGTTATCTGACAGTCAAATGGGAAGGAAATGGTAGGAGGTCCTTCTGATACTGAGAGGAGAAGTTTGATATGGGAAGATGAGAATGATAATTATATTAAAAAAATAATAAGATAATGAGAAAAGACAAGAAGTGGGAGGACAAGTGATCAATGAATTTCCTGGTTACCATCTATAAATCTAAGGGTGCTGGAGAATATAGGGCAGAGATTAGAAAGATCTGAGAGTTTTCCAGGGCTGAAGCATGGATGTTTTAGTTCTTCTCATTTTCATCTAATCAGTGGTGGTGAAGGAAGAAATTGAAGCTACACTGAAGGAATTGGTGAAAAACAAGGTTCCAGAAAGTGACAGAATACCCATGGAGATGTGTCAACAAATGGATGCCTCACTGGAGGCACTTACTCACCTACACCAAGAAATTTGGAAGACAGCTACCTGGCCAACTGAATGGAGAAGATCCATATTTATTCCCATTTCAGAGAAAGGTAATCCAACAGAATGTGGAAATTATTAAGCAATATAATTAATATCACATGCAAGTAAAATTTTGCTGAAGATAACTCAAAAATGGTTGTAGTGTTATATTGACTGGGAACTGCCAGAAATGCAAGCTGCACTCAGAAGAGGACATGGAATAAGGGATGTCATTGCTGATGTCAGATGTATCTTGAAGGAAAACAAAGAATACTAGGAAGATATTTACTTGTATTTTATTAAGTATGCAAAAGCATTTGACTATGTGGATCATAACAAATTGTGGCTAACATTGAGAAGAACAGGAATTTCAGAACATTTAATTGTACTCATGAGGAATCTGTGCATAGACCAGGAGGCTGTCATTAGAATAGAACAAGGGGATACTGCATGATTTTAAATCAGGAAGGGTGTGTGTCAAGGTGGTATCTTTTCACTATACTTATTCAATCTGTATACTGAGCAAATAATCCAAGAAACTGGACTATATGAAAAAGAGCATGGTATTAGGATTGGAAGAATACTCATTAACAACCTACATCATGCAGATGGCACAACCTTGCTTGTTGAAAGTGAAGATGATGTAAAGCATGTACTGATGAAAATTAAAGATTACAGTATGGATTATATCTCAACAGGAAGAAAATGAAAATCCTCACAACTGGACCAATAAGCAGCATCATAATAAGTGGAAAAAAGATTAGCATTGTCAAAGATTTCATGTTACTTGAATTCACAGTCAACACCAATGGAAGCAGCAGTCAAGAAATCAGAAATCATATTGCACTGGGCAAATTTGCTGCAAAAGACCACTTTAAAGTGCTGAAGAGCAAAGATGTCTCTGAACACTGTGGTAGCTATGACATTTTCAATCACCTCATGTGCATGTGAAAGCTGGACAATGAATAAGGAAAGCTGAAGAAGAGTTGATGCTTTTTAGTTGTGATGTTGATGAAGAATACTGAAAGTACCATGGATTGCCAGAAGACAAAAAAAAAATCTGTGCTGAAAGAAGTGTGGCCAGAATTCTCCTTCAAAGAGAAAATGGCCAGATTTCATCTTACCTCCTTTGGTCACATTGTCAGAAAGGAACATTCCCTGAAGAAGGATATCAAGCTTGGTAAAATGGAGGGTCCACAATAAAAAGAAAAGACCCTCAAGAGATGGATTGACACTGTGGCTACAACAATGGGCTCAGGTTTAGCAAGGATTATGAGCTTGGTGCACCACTGGGTAGTGTTTTGTTCTGTTTTATGTAGGACTGCTATAAGTCACATTTGACTCAATGGCACTTAACAATAGCAACTCATTTCCTTACCCAAAATAATCAAGTATATTAGAAAACCTTGTCAGCATGGAATAGTTGAATGGTTACAGTAAAATTATAAATGGCAGATCACATGCCTGGGTGATGACAGGGTGTCAGACACGAACTCCTGGGTTCCCAATATAATGCCTGGAGTAGATAATGTAAGACATGTAGGAATTTCCATCAGCTTCTGTTGAGCAGCTATAAAGCAATTGAGAAGTAAGTGTCAGTTTTTGTTCCAGAGATGGGTGTTGGGAAGAAGCAAAAATCACATAACAGAAGTAACAATACAAACATCCTGAAGGGACATATGGCTGCATCTTTGATGGTGAACAGCACAGTAAAATCTCCAGAGGGCACTCTGGTCAGCAGAGGAGAATTGGTAAACTTCTCTAGGAGCAACCATTGAGTACTGGCTTTGCAGAAGGCATAGACTATAAGTTACAGGGCCTTAAACACTTGGAAAGAGGATGCACAGACAGTAAGTTAGGAGCTAACAAAGACGATACCAGAAATCTAAGCACTAGAATTATAAATACTGTTTTCTTTCCAAAACTATGATACCTGAGGAAAGAGAGAAAGAAGAGAGGGTATTTTGAAGAAATCTTGAAGGATAAAGCAATTATAAACATAAGACTGTACGTACCAAAAAAAAAAAAAAGAGGGAGACAGGCATTGTTTCAACCAAAAGAGCTGAGTTTCTTTGAAAATACACTTTTAAGTGGCTTTCCAACCTCCAACCCTATCAGTGGGAATAGAGTCCTAGCACCATAGGCATTCAGTTTCAGAAAGCAAGAAAAGTGGCATTTTTTTGGCATATCTGAGTTGCGGTGCACAGATTTTGACAAGCCCCTGCATGTAGTAAGCTCTCTTTTGGAAAACTGAAGCCAATTGAAAAATAAATTTTGACATAATCTTATCCTTTGCAAGACTAACAGTTGCCAGTAGTTCTACTTAATTAGTTCAAGGATAGTTGAGTATTTTATTCAAAATAAGTTTCCCGAGTCTTTCCTCTTAATTACATTCTGTATCAACAGCTGTCATTTCACAGTTTTTTTGCAGCAGAATTGTTACAGCAAATTGACCTTCAATGAGCCATATTACCTCATTCAAGTAGATTATAAGGCTTTGAACAGTGACATTGCTTTTCAAAGTGAACACTTTACATCCAAAATAACATGATTTTGTTCCATCATAAGACAGACCTCTGGGTTTTGCCAGAGTTACTTTTCATGCTGTCTAGCAATCATCCTATTTTTCTATTAGACATTAGGTAACGTGTGTTATGCTATACATTAAATCTACTTTCAGACTTTTTATGATAATCGGAAATTATCATAGTTGTGATTTTTTCTTTTTAATTTTGATGGTCCAAATTTTATCCAATATTTTTCAAATTTCTCTCTAAGTTTGCCAGAGTTAAAAGGAATATCAAAATATGGAGAGAAAATAATTTCTAAAAGGTTTTCAAGGAGTAATTAAAATGGCTAACTTTTGAATATATGACTCATCTACTGGACATGAAAACAGAGTTAACAGCGTCCTCATTGCTATTTGCCTTACATATGATTTTAGAGCCTTGATTCTACGACTTGCTCAGCATTAAAAACTTAATGTGAAATTTATAAATTATATTTATAGTCTCTTATCTAAAAATAAATTATAAGGCAAAATGAGATAGATACATATAATCTAACTCAGTAAATTTCTAACAGAAAGTTAATTGGAGTGTTCTATAATCATTAAGTAAGATTTGTCTGTTTTGTTAATTAACATGAACATATTAAACTGAATGATGTATTGTTTGTAGATCTAGAAAAGTACCAAAGAACTAGCCCCTCTATCAGATAAGCCAACTCTTTGAATGTAGATAAAATGTGAAAAAACAGCAGCTTGATCAGGAATAAAACATTAATCATATTTAAAAAAAAGATCACCTTCAATGAGTATATGTAAACACTATGAAAATGAAGTTATTATCTTAAGTTTGTCAATTCTGGAAAGACTTTGGGAAGTTACTTTGAAGTATGGTGTGTGTGTGTGTGTGTGTGTGTGTCTACGCACATGCATTTGTAGAGGTCCCTGGGGTGGTCATCTTTTGGATTTGGATCTTGAGTCTTCCTTTTATTTGTCTCATAAGGAGATCATTCCCATCTGGCTGCTATCCTCTACCCCTAAATTAACTGAAGTCAGTAGACCCTATTACAACCATGTTAATAACATCTGATTTTGAATTTAAAATAAATTCTTTGTTTTAATACAAGATGTGATCAGCTTCTGATGATATACTATTTATCAGTGGGTTACTTCTCCACAGGCAAACCTCTAAATGTCCTGACAGCATCCATTTAGTCTAATAGAGGAATGTTTTATATGCTAATGTCCTAGAACTGCTAAAATAAAAATACCACAAGTGGGTGGCTTTAAAGAACATAAATTTATTGTCTCACAGTTTTGGGTGCTAGAAGGCCAAACCAGGGCATTGGCTGTAGGGAAAGTCCTTCCTTGTCTATATCTCTGAGAGTTCCTTGGCATTCCATGGCTTATAGACAGCCCCTCACATGGTGTCTTCCTCTTGTGTGTGTCTCTCTATTAGCTGTTTTCTCTTTATATAAGACACCACTCAAATGGGGATTAGCTTTAGGACCTACTCTCCTCTTTTATAAACTCATAACATAATAGGAGAAAATATCCAAGTAAGGTCTTATTCATATGTAAATGGTAGCACTTCAACATAACTTGTTAGAGACTCCAATTCTATCCATAGCATTCCCCATAGTGATCCTACAGCCAGCCATTCCGTGTCCCCATCAATGCCTCTCCTACCCAAATTTTGTAGGGCAAACATAGATTTTTAAGGTCACACAAGCAAGAAAGTGATACCCTCTTTCTTCTTCTATTGCCAAGAGTGTGCACCAACTCTTACTGAGATAGTGAGAAGCTAAAAAGTTTTTCCCTTTTCTCATATTTTTCTCCACCAACTTTTTTGCTCTTTAGAGCTATGATGGACAGAGAATGACATTTCATGAATCTGTGTGTTCTCTGTGAAAGGCTCATTATTATTATTATTATTATTTTAAATATATATTTATAGTTCTAGCTGTTTAATAAGGAAGTTAATATTTAACTCAATTAAGAAAACGTATACTCAAGTCCACGTACATGCCTATGTATTTGGTTATTGTTGTTGTTATGTGCCTATGTATACTATAAAATATACTATGTATATTTTAAGGGCAAAGGTATATAGAGATATCTGTGGTTAATGAATGTTCAGTAATTCATTAGCTGCAGAAAGATAAATTAATGTTTTTGATCCTCAATTCCTGAATCTATTAAATAAACAGTGGTTTGTTGTCAATTGTGTGAGTAGCTATAAAAGATTAAATAACATAATGATCATTAGTAATCTTTTTGAACACTTACTATATACTGAACACTGGACTCTTCTACATGTAGTATTCTATTTTACTTCACAAAAACCCTGTAATTAATATAAGGAAGGAGCAATTTTTTTTGTTTTGTTTTGTAAACTAAGAGCCTAGATTTTGTGCAAGATAGAATTAATTCTGACCTAACTGAACAAACAGAAGTAAATAAGTGACTACAGAACATTTCAGAGTTTTTGGCATATGTCACTGGATATTCTCTTGAACATTCTGTTCAATGACCTATTTTGAATCAACTGGTAAAGTTACCCCTTATGAAGTCTGAGACTATACCAACATGATTTGCAAATGCAGAGAGCATAAATAATTGAAAGAAAAGATTCATTTTTATGGTTCAGATATATTATAACAACCTTGACCATAAAGTCTCAAGAAA
Organism: Orycteropus afer afer; assembly: GCF_000298275.1. Taxonomy (NCBI): domain Eukaryota; kingdom Metazoa; phylum Chordata; class Mammalia; order Tubulidentata; family Orycteropodidae; genus Orycteropus; species Orycteropus afer. The sequence continues at coordinate 482,110 of NW_006921960.1, forward strand.
GCAAGCAAGGATTTGCAATTTTAGATTTTATTATACAATTCATACTTCTATGTAGAGTGCCTGATTAAAGAGATGGGCTACTTATGAAAGGCAGGAAGTCTGCGTAAACATACAGTAGGTTTGTTGTGTCACTCTGCTTGCCCTGTATCTAATACTCATTTAAAGATTCTTTCATGGCTCATAGTATTAAGACTTTATCTTGCAAAATAACTACAATATTCTAATGATATTTAGTGTTAACTCTACCTGAATTTCTAATATTTAATTAGACTCTTACCAAAATAAAACCAAACTCACTGTGGTCGAGACTGATTCGACTCATAACGACCCCTCCTTGGGTTTCTGAGCCAGTATCACTATGGAGAGTGTCTGGTGGGTTTGAACCGTCGATTAGGCTCCTATTGAAAAATTAAAACTATATATTTGACTTTAAAATACATTAAAATGATTTGCTAGCACCTACAAAGGGTAGTAGGAGCTCTGGTGGTACAGTAGTCAAAGCATTCAGCTGACAACCAAAAGGCTACAGGTTTGAATCCACCAGTCACTTGGTGGGAGAAAGATGAGGCAGTCTTCTTCATAAATATTTACAGCTGTAGAAACCATATAGGGCTGTTCTACTTTGTTCTATAGGGTCACTAGGAATTGGATCAACTCAATAGCTATGGGTCTGTTTTTTCTTTTCATTTTTTAGGTTTACAAAGACCCACTGACATCGACTTGATTCTGATTCATAGTGACTCCCATTGGGTTTCTAAGGCTGTAAATCTTTAAGAGGCAGATTGCCTCATTTTCCTTCCATGGAGTCACTGGTGGGTTTGAACTGCCAATCTTCTGGTTACGTCAAATGCATTAGGCACTGCACCACCAGAGTTCCTAACAAAGGGTAGTATGCTAAATTTGAAACACTTTCTTTTAAAATCATCAATACCAAGAATTATAATATAATTTGGATAATTGATTAATTTTCAGAAAAATAATTATGTGAATTCAAAGGAGATTTGGGAAAAGAGAAATGATTCAAAACGTTTATATTTTTTTAAAAAATATAATGGTGTAGACATGTAATTTACATAGAACATTAAGAGATAAAAACATGTTTCCACATAATAAAAGAACAATTTCATTTTATTTTTGTTTCTTTTAATATTTATCCATTATACATTCCTTCTCAATATAAGCAGTACTATTTTAAAGTTGAAAATTTTCTTAGAGAAAATGAATGTGAAAAAAATGAAGACTCCAGTCTGTTTTCTTTCTGAGGGGATTACAATCTTTAGTCATTTATTTTAAATACAAAAGCAGAATCTATTCAGTGTGCCAAACAAGACAGACCAGCATGATGGTAGTTCCTAACCCCATGAAAAGCAGTGTGATCACTTTCTAATTGTTTAATCAGTTTACATTTTTCATAAATCAATTATCTTCAGTTAAAGACTCTCAGGTTCCTTTGTGAGCTCTCAGCAGGCTGGATTCTATACTCCTGTTATCTTAGAATATCACCTTATTGAGATGTATAATCCAATTGACATTGCTGACATTAACTTGAAATATAAGAGGGTTCCCCAGACTCACATGAAAAAATTGTAAGCATTGAATATGGTTTCTGAATAAATGTAATTATTTCATTGTCCATGGACCAGACTTGAGAAAAAATATTTTCAAATATCTCTCTAACAAAATGTATATATATATATATATATATATATATATATATATATATATATAATAGCCTGAATTTAATAAATTTTATTAATATATGTTCAATTGAAGAATTGATGCATTTGAATCATGGTGTTGGTGAAGACTATTGAATAGACTGTGGACTGCCAAAAGTAGGAACAAATCTGTCTTGGAAGAAGTACAGACAAAATGCTCCATAGAAGCAAGGGTGACAAGACTTTGTCTCTCATACTTTGGACATGTTATCAACAGGGACCATTCTCTGGAGAATGCTTGGTAAAGGAAATGGTCAGTGAAAAAGAGAAAGACAATGAAATGGACTGCCACAGTGGCTGCAACAACAGTCTCAATCATAGCAATGATTGTGAAGATGACCCAGGACCAGGGAGTGTTTTGCTCTATTGTACATGTTCTCTATGAGTCTGAACCAACTTGATGGCATCTATCAAGTTATCCTACCAGTATTTTCAATACAATGTCACCTATGGTGGACAAGTTTGAGCAGAGCTTCCAGACTAAGACAGACTAGGAAAAAAGGCTTTGCAATCTACTTCCAAAAATTATTCAATGAAAACCTTATGGATCACAATAGAATATCATCTGATATATTGTCAGAAGATGAGGACCCTAAGTTAGAACCAAAACCAAACCAAACCCACTCCAACTGAGTTGATTCTGACCATAGCAGCTCTTTAGACAGAGTAGAACTGTGCATAGGATTTCCAAAGCTGTCAATATTTATAGAAGCAGATGACTTCATCTTTTTCTCAAAGAGAGGTTGGTGGGTTTGGTTAGCATCTGCATGCTTTAACTAGTATGCCACCATAGCTCCTTCCTAGGATATAAGGTATTTAAAATGTACAGTGGCCATGACAATGGACTCAAACATACCAATGGCCATCAAGATTGTGCAGGACTGGACAGTATTTTCATTCTGTTGTACATAGGATTGCCATGCATCAGAGCCAGCAATGAACAACAATAGGATTAGGACAAGAAATACACAAAGTACCTTTGGAGCATTTGTGAGGTCAGAAACTAAAGAAGTGCTCAAAAACACACCTCAGTGATGATGGTATATTGATGGGTCAGAGGATCCAAGAACAACTACAAATAGTCAAAGCTGGACAGTTTGAGCTGCAAAATAAATTATACAGTACAAGATTATAAACCAAAGTATAAAATAAATATCTATGAGTCCATTTTGATATAAATGAATGATTGAATAAAGAAACAAATGGTGGAGAAGAGACAAATCTCCCATGCAGAAGAATTCATAAGAACTTATATAGTCTACCCTCAAGGAAGAGGTGCATATGCCCCTATTACTTAAATGTTGGCTTCACAAAATGACTTCATTCCAAAGAGCACATGATGGAAACAGGAAAAAAAAAAATAATAATTTTACAGTGTAGAAACCTGAAAACAGTACCTTAGCCAAGTGATGAAGATCAATATCAATAGTGATAATTAAGGAGAGGTTACTATGAGTCATGTCCAACTTGATGGCACATAACAACAACAACAATATGTAGCCTTAAAAACTTTTACATTGGTGAAAATGCAGAAAGAAAAAAAAAAAGCATAGTTATTTTAACTGACTTAATATAAGGAATCATTAACTAGATATGGAAAAATCCAAAAAGCAAAAATGGAACACAGAAGTTTCACTCAGGAATAAACAATGGAAAACAGTTAAGAAAAGGGAGTGATCATTGCTCTGTCATCTTCCCTAAAACCAATAACTCCAGTCTAATCATAAGAGAAACATCACAAAATTTGCAGGTCAGAGACATTCTATAAAATAACTGACCAATACCCTTCCAAATTGTCAAGATGATCCAAAACAAGAAAGTTTGAGAAGCTATCACAGTCCAGAGAAGTCTAAGGGGTAAAGAAGAATAGATGTAATGTGATATCTAGACAGAATATGGGCCCAGAAAATACATTAGGAAAAACTAATGAACTACAAATGAGTGAAGGTTCAAACTGAAACCAGTCACCACCATGGAATCAATTCTGACTCATAGCAACTCTGTAGGACAGAATAGAATGGCCCATAGGATTTCCAAGGTTGTAAATCTTTATAGAAGCAGATTGCCTCATCTTTCTCCCATGGACTGGGTTGATGGATTCAAACTGTCAACCTATTGGTTAGTAATCATATGCTTTAATCACTGCCACTAGAGCACTTGAATGAAAGCTATCATAAAAATGTATAATTATTTATTTACTCATTTCAACAAATGTACTGCCGTAATGTGGGATATTAATAACTGCATAAATTGGGTGGTTTCTAAATACTAAAAAAAAATCCGCTCTGCTTCCCATTGTTTTTACCTGCTTGATCTTTCTGTATTCCATTTTTGTCTTTTAATTCTTCCATAGCTAGTTAATGATTCTGTGTAGTAAATTATCTTAATTAAAGTAATTGAGATGACAACCAATGGTCTCTACTAATCTGGA
>NW_006921960.1:486911-488381 GCF_000298275.1 Orycteropus afer afer
TTTTTGGTACAGTGAGTCTGTGTATTCTTTCCATCTTCTTTTGATGTTTCCTGTATCATTCAATATATTGCCCATAGAATCTTTCAATATTGCAACTCGAGACATAAATTTTTTCTTCAATTCTTTCAGCTTGAGAAATGCCAAGAGTATTCTTCCCTTTTGGCTTTCCAATTTCCTGTTTTTGCACATTTCATTATAGTAATTGACTTTGTCTTCTTGTGCTGTTCTTTGAAATCTTCTGTTGAGCTCTTTTATCTTGTCATTTCTTTCATTCACTTTAGATAGTTTTCATTCAGGGGCAAGTTTCAGAGTCTCTTTTGACATTCATTTGATATTTTCTTCCTTTCCTGTCTTTTTAATGCTTCCTTCGTAGATGATGTTCTTGATGTCATCCCACAATTCCTCTGATTTTTGGTCACTAGTGTTCAATGCTTGGGCAATCTACTTCCATAGTGATACTGTCTCAGAGGGGTCGTTATGAGTCGGGTCCAACTCGATGGCACATAACAACAACAACAACAACAGTGTTCAATGCATCACATCTATTCTTTAGATGGTCTCTAAATTCAGGAGAGATATATTCAAGGTCGTATTTTGGCTCTTGTGGATTTGTGTTAATTGCCTTCAACTTCAAGTTGAGCATGTGTATGAGCAGTTGATGGTCTGTTCCACAATCAGCTCCTGGCCTTGTTTTGGTGAAGATATTGTGTTTTTCCATTGACTCAGAGCTCTGGTAGCATAGTGCCTAAGGCACTTGATTGCTAACCAGAAGGCTGGCAGTTCAAACCCACCAGCCACTCCTTGGAAGGAAGATGGTGCAATCTACTTCCTTAGTGATACTACCTTGGAAATCCAAGGAGGGGTTGCTATGAGTTGGGTCCAACTCGATGGCACATAACATCAACAACAACTTGCCACAGATGTAGTTAATGTGATTAGCGCGTACTCCATCTGGCAAAGTCCAGATGTATAGCTGCCATTTTCACTATTGTAAAAAAAGATATTTGCAATGAATAAGTCATTGACCTTGAAAAATTCTATCATGTGATCTCCAGTGTTATTTCTATCACCAAGGCCAAATTTTCCAACTAACAGAGATTCTTCTTTATTTCCAACTTTTTCATTGCAATTACCAGTGATAATCAGCACGTCTTGATTACATGTTCAGTCGATTTCAAGCTGCAGAAGTCGGTAAAAATCTTCAATTTCCTCATCTTTGGCCTTGGTTGTTGGTGTGTAAGTTTGAATAATAGTAATATTAACCGGCTTTCCTTGTAGGTGTATGGATATTATCCTATCACTGACAGCATTGTACTTCAGGATTGATTTTGAAACATTCTTTTTCATCATAAGTGTCACATCATTCCTCTTCAATTTGTCATTGTTGGCATAGTAGATCTTACGGTTATCTGATTCAAAATGGCCAAAACCAGTCCATTTCAGCTCATTAATGCCTAGGATTTCAATCTT
>NW_006921960.1:488571-496540 GCF_000298275.1 Orycteropus afer afer
GACAATTATTCAGGGCTATGCATAGAGTTGTCCAGTAATAATATATAAGACAGGGTTTCACTGCTCTTCATAAGGTTTTCACTGGTTAATTCTTTGAGAAGTTGATGGCCTCTTCCTTCTTCTGCATCTGTCTCAGTCCAGAAGTTCTACTGAAACCACTTCACCATGGGCAACACTGCTGGCATTTGAAACACTGGTGGCACAGTTTCCGGTCTCACAACAATAAATCAACCACCACAGTACGACAAACTGACAGATGAGTTCGTCTGCCTTAGTTGTTCCAAACTCCTACACTCACCTACTGGCATTCCCCCTACCTGTTCCAACCATCAAGCCAGCTCCCATTTCCTGACTGGGGCTCTCCCATTACCTGTTCTGGTTCCATGTACTACTCTCATAGAATCCACTGTATCACAGAATTTAAACTAATTTTATATATTAACATCTATTATTTCTACTTGTCAGTGATTTAAACTCCTGTCCATCTGAAGCTTTTGGTGACAAGGAGGAAGACGATTGACCCAAAACCATAGAAAAAATATTGCATTTCAGGCCCAGTATGACTTGCCATGTCCTGACTATTAGAAAAATGCTTGACTAATTATTTATTATAGTTGAATCCATCTAGTGTACTACCATTATTATGCTATCCAATATCTTTTTGCTACATAATACATTATTGGGAACTTCACAACATGAGTTTTCAGTAGTTTATGAGAAGATATGATATATTATAAAGTTATAATTCAAGACAGTTTAAAGATTTCTTATGAAATGATCATATTGACTCTGATTTTCCTGCCTGGATTGAGTTAAGAAAATTGTAGTCTTCCAAGCATATGCTATAATTTACTGCAATGCATAAAAAAATTTTATGTAAGAATCAGCATTTGTGTTACTCTCATAGGAGCCACCACAGAATTTAAACTAATAATACTGAAAAGGATGTTTACTGTCAAGATTCCTATGGCACTTTAAAAGATCAATCAAGTTGACACTTTTGAAATTTTAAATTAAATTGGTGATGTATCATTACACTCTCTTTGATGATTATGATTGCATAGAAGCAGAGTATAAATCTTAAGAAAACTAGCTCTGAAAGATTATCTAATAGAAAACATGATAGATGCTCAATGTAGACATTGTGACTTTTGTTCATCACTGATAGAGTAATTAATCATTTTATTTTTTCTTCCTTAATATCTGAAGTATACCTAACTTATAAACACAAATAATATTGAAAACAAGATTCAAAGAAATAAAGTAGATCATAAATACAAAAATATATTACTTATTTATAATATTAACTTACTTTTCATATAATTATTTTCAGAATAAATCTAAAATCATTTATTTTATTGATAATAAACTGCATCAGTGTACATATGCATTTCCTATATATTAAAGTAAAAATCATGCTTATAAAACTATATGTTAAAAAAAAAAAAATTATCACCTAGAAGTGCAGTTTAGACAATTATATTCAATAGATATAACAATGATAGCTTATTTAATTTAAAATTTTATATACAGCCTGAAAGAGTGGAAAAAAAAAAAAAAAGAAGGTAATTTTAATGAAAAAAAAAGGGTCATTTTCTAAAAGTCAATAACTATTCTTCATAAAAATTCATATAGTCTGGCTTCTCTGACAGAGTTTAGGATGCTAGAAGTCCAAATTCAGAGCAGTGACTCTAGGGGAAGTCTTTCTGTCTCTGTTTCCTGGTCCTAGGGGAATCCCTGCACAGGAACCCTAGGCCTAAAGTACATGATCCATGATCTGTTCCCAGCTCCTCTTTCTTTATGGTAATAGGATCTCTCCTCCCATCTTTCTCCTTATAGCTCTCATAAGATAAAAGGTGTTGCAGTCCACATGCAGGGGAAGCTCTCTTTACATTGGATCAGGGTTGTGATGAGATTAATGGTGCTGCCAAAACCAAAAAGCAAACTCATAGCAACCCCTCCTTGGGTTTCCGAGGTGGTATCACTACAGAAGTAGAGTACACAATCTTTCTTCCAAGGAGTGGCTGGTAGATTTGAACCACCAACCTTCTGGTTAGCCGTCAAACGTCTTAGGCACTACACCACCAGAGCTCCCATCTCATCCTTAATCATTTTACACCTGATCTGCTTATCACATTAGATTACCTCATGGGGCATCATTACATATTTGCCACATTTCATGGTTACATACCTGCTAAAACTATTGAAAATAATGCTCTAGCCAAGTTGACACAAATTTCTTGGGAACATAATTCAATCCATGACACATGGGCAATTGTAGAGTTGAGTCGTTTAAACAAAGACTGTATGGTCTACAAATTCTAAAATATTTGCTATATGGTTCTTTATAAAATAAGTTTGTCATTTTTTTGCCATAGAAGGTTGAATTCCTAGCAACCTTCAGACAGTATTTTTTTTACCAAATTTTGCTGCCACATTACCACAATTACTTCTCTAGCACTGACTGAGTCATGACTATACTCTCTCCAATTCATTGGCGTAGGACTAAACTAATGTGTCAGTCCACATGACAGAATATCAAATCAATAATGAGATGAAAATATTTATCATGATTAAAGCAGTGTCTTATCTATTTAATTTCTTTAAAGTTATATTACATCTTTGAAGAAAATCTAAGATCAAAAATGTACAATTAGAAGCTGGAGAAATGTTAATGAATTTATAAATTAAGATTTTTGTTTGGCTACTATAACAATCTCAAACCTTACTGGCTTATAATAAGAAAGGCTGATTTCCTTCTTTCTTTCTTTTTTAATTTCTTATTTTATTTATTTGTTTTTTATTTTATTATGATTTGAGTGAAAGTTTATACAGCAAATTCATCTTCCATACAGTAATTCACATACTCTTTGTCTCATGACATTGACTGCAATTTCCCACAATGCAACAACTCTCTTCCCACTGCCTCCCCATAGCCACCTCTTCCCTGTGTCCTTCCCTCTCATGCACTCATATTCCCTGACCTGTCTCCCTGTGCATACATATCCCTTCTATTCTCCTGTGATTGATCTCTCCAAGGAGTGTATCTACCCAATATTCATCTCATATGCCTGTTTTATTTGGCTGGGAGCCACATGAGTGGGTTCAACTCCAGACCTTAAAGGCAGTTAGGGGCCAGAGTCTCAGAGTTTCCACCAGGTTCTATCAGACCACTAAGCCTAGTCCCATTTTTTTTTTTTTTTAATGATTAGAAAAGACTATTTTTCATTACCACCACTCATAAGTCAATTTGTTGCACTGTGGTTAGTTACATGTTTCTACAATGCTAGAAGCTATGCTACCAGTGTTACAAGTACCAGCAGGATCACCCACAGTGGACAGGTTTCAGAGTAAGACAAACTAGGAAGAAAGGCTTGACTATATCTACTTAGGGGGCACTGGTAGCATAGTGCCAAAGGCACTTGACTTCTAACCAGAAAGCTGGCAGTTCAAACCCACCAGCCACTCCTGAGAAAGAAGGTTGGGCAATCTACTTCTGTAGTGATACTGCCTCGGAAACCCAAGGAGGGGTCACTATGAGTTGGGTCCGACTCAATGGCACATAACAACAACAACATATCTACTTATAAAAAATAACCAGTGAAAACTCTATGGATCTTACCAGAGTACTGGCTGATATAGTGCTGGAAGATGAGCCCTGTAAGTTGGAAAGCACTTAACAATACACTCAAACATACCACCAACCATGAAAAAAGACAAGGCATGGCAATGGTTCATTCTGTTGTACATGAGGTCACCATGAGTCGGAGCTGACTAGATGGCAACTAATAATATTTCTCATTGATGATATATATTCATCATGGGTTGCCTGGGGCTGTCTGCCATATCTCATGACTCTGACACCAAAACTGATGTGCTAATCATCATCTCAAATAATACTAGATTTTTTGGTATACTTGTTCAAAAGTATTTCTCTTAGAAATTTTCTTTTCTGCTCACAATCCATTAATCAGAGCAAGTCACATGCACATCTAATATATACCAAGAAACAGAAGAGAAAATATGTGTACACTACTTCTAAATGAGTATTTCACCAAAGTCAGAAACACACACACAGACAACTATTAAATAAATAAATACATATTGATTCCAAAAATGATTAAACATACATTGATGAGAGATAAATGATAGAGAGATGATAGGTTTTTAAATACCATCGATACCTTAAGCACTCAATAGAGACATGATGAATCTGTAAAAAATCAAAATATAAAATAGATTATCAAGAATATTCTCTTAACTCTTCAAAGATTAATTACAAGTTGACAAGAAAAAGATAAGATGAACTTTTCTTTAAAACTGGATAACAGAAAACAGGAAGGAATCCATAGTGATCAAATTCACCTGTTCAATAAATAAATGGAACAATGCTCTCAATCAGGAAAACAGATGCTAAATTATCAAGGAGGTATGTTATTCCATCTAGATCACAAAATAAAAAGATTTTATGTCTATGTTTAGGAATGATATGGAGAACAATTGCTGGCAGAAAAGTACAATGTTAGCACCTTTTCAAAAAGCAGCACCTATATATTAAAATTAAACATAATATCTTGCATCTGCAGCAGAAATGTTTCTCAAGGTAACTTATTCTAAACAACTGAAAGCAATAATTGAGAAGTAGGCCTATGTATATATGCAAAAATGTTTATTGCAGTATTATTCATATTATTAAAACACTGAAAAAAAATATACCTATAGTCAAATAGCTAAACATATTATGATATATTCATTTTACAAGTATGATATTAACTTTAGAAAGAATAATTATACCTATTTACTAGATGATCTGCTAAGAATTCAACTAAGTATTTTTGTGTAAGAATATCTAAGTGCAGAAAAGTACCTATGAATTGATCTGGTCTTTTGTTAATAACAAACAGTGTTGTATAAAGGATATACATATGGTTATAGGTGTTGCCTTAGATGTTGCTTCCTGTGAGAAGTGTTCCTTTATTCTACAATAGGTCAGATCCTATATCACCACAAATCCTTGTGGGAGGTTATACTTTGGTTATATCTCATTGTGGAATTTTCAAAAATTAATGAATGAGAAAAATTAAAAGCTTAAAAATCTGACTATTATTAGTCATAAATTTTCCTTGAAAATGATTAATAAAGAAGTTCAGGTTTTAAATAATTATTTTTTTGGAACAGCAATGAGTCAAAGTATTTTATTTATTGCAGTTTGAAAGATTAAGAGGAAAAATTACAATACTTACCATATTAAAAAATAAACTGGAGAAGCTCTGGTAAGTTGGTGGAATAGGCAGAAAGACTGCACAGAACCTCTTCAACAAAGAAAAGGAGAACGAATTAACACAGATACAGAAGATAATCCTGGACCCCTGAGCTTTGAAGGGAAGGATATATAAGTGGGCTAAACTCCAACTAGCTGAAGAATTTTCATGAAAACACCAAAAAAGGAAAAAGATGGAACTGCAGTCTGGCAGTGATCCTGATGGCACAGGCAGCTTGGATATTGCCCAGTGATGATAGGACCTAAGAATTAAACTAAAAATCAGCCTTGCTAGAAGGAGCTGCATGGAGAACTGCTCTGGTGGCTGGGGAATAAAAGGGAGAACAATGAAGAGGAAGGTGGGCTGAGCTGTGGACTTTTGCCTGTCCAGAGGGCCCAGCTAATTTGAATGTTTACAAGCAGCTTGACCATTTTGAATATTAAAAGTGATAGTGTTCTCCCAGATTCCAAGGACTTAAGAACAGGCTCCGCTTGCTGGGAACCACAAAGAAATCCTGGTTGCATGGATTAATGAAAAGGTGCGACATTCCCCTTGTTACTCTTATATCTCACACACTCTTGGTGAATGGAGGTGCAGCCATCCTTCCCTCCCACTCACCTTCTAAACTGGCAGGAATTCCTTCCCAGTCTGTGTGCTCTGACAGAGACTGGATGCCCTGAACTGCCTTGTCTGGATTTTTCTTTTTTCTTTTTTTTTTTAAAGTTTGTTTTGTTTTGTCTGTTTTAAAACTACTACTATTATTATTACTTTTATCCTTTTTATTATCATTCTTTATTCTTCCCTTCCCAGGTTCTAGTTTTCAGCTTTATTTCCTTTCGCTGTTCCTGGTTCCAATCTTTTTTTCTTTTTTTTTCTTGTTGGTACCCCTGTTCCTTGTATTTCTTTTTGCATTTTTCCCATGTTTCTCTCCACTATTCTCTGATTCTCTTATTGCCCTCTCCCCAGATATTGGGGTGTTTTTTGTTTTGTTTTGTTTTCATTTTTTTCCCTTTTCCCTTTTTAGTTAATGTTCCCATGTGATTACAAGGTGTGTTTTTGTCCATTTGCTTTTACTTTTTTGATGGTTATTCAATTGTTATTTTTGTCTAACTGAGTGGGAAATAACAACCGTCCACATATGACACAACTACACCCAAACTTCTGCAGTTTCATACTGAGTGAGAGTCACCTTCTCCTTTTCCACCAATGGGTCTATGATAAACAACCACCAAGAAAAGCCTGACTCACCCTGAACTGCTCCTCACAAACAGTAAACAGAGATCTAAATACAACAACGTCACAAGTCTTGGAGAAAACAGACAATCACAATCCACACAAAGAAGCAAGATAAAGTGGTAGAAACAAGGGAGCAGGATACAGGACCCAGAACATATCCTTGAGGAAGAAACAACATTGGAACTCCGTGATAAAGAATTAAAAAAAAATATATTTAAGTATCATCAAAGGATTGATAGATAGATCAAGGAAACACAGATCCCTGGAAGAATTTTGGAAGGAAATTCAAGAACAAAATGACAAAATAAATGAAAAATTAGAAATGATTCTAAATCTACAGATAGAAATCCAGAAGATTAATACTAAACTTTTAGAAATAGATATCACATTGAAAAGGCAAAGGAAGAAAACTGATGCAATGGAAGACAGAATCAATGAGATTGAAGAAAAATACCTGAATATTTCTTTGGAAATGGATCAATCAGAAAAAAGATCAAAACAAAATGAAGAAAGCCTAAGGATCATGTGGGATATCATCAAAAGGAATAACCTGTGTGTCATTGGAATTCCAGAATAAGAAGAGAAAAATGAAACCACTGAGAAAATTTTCCAAGAATTGTTGGAAGAGAACTTCCCTGATTTGGGGAAAGATGAGAATATATCCATTCAGGAAGTCCAGCGAACCCCAAACAGGATAGACCTTTGGGGTTCTATCACCAAGGCATATCATCATCAAACTCATCAAAACCAAAGCAAAGAAAGAATCTTGAAAGTGGCATGGGAAAAACAAAAGTTACTTACAAAGAACAACCAGTAGGAATAATCTCTGATTTCTCAGCAGAAACCATGCAAGTGAGAAGGCAATGGGATGGTATATATAAAACCCTGAAAGAGAAAAATTTTCAGCCAAGAATTATGTACCCAGCAAAACTGTCCCTCATATATGATGGTGAAATTAGGATATTTCCAGATAAACAGAAATTAAGGAAATTTGTTAAAACCAGAACAACCTTACAAGAGACAGTAAAGGGAGCTCTTTGAACAGAGAAATAAAAATAGTAAACAAGAACCAACCACTAATACACAAGATGACATAAACCAGAAACCACAGCTATGGACATATCCAAAGTAAAACAAGCTTCCAAGATTGTAAACACAAAACCAGAGACTTCAATTGGCCAAAGAGGACATCTACAAACTAAAAAGAGGGGAAATAATGGGTAGTAACAGAACTTCTAAATGATGAGGAAGTCAAGAGAATTTCAAGATAGAGTGGACTGTTCTAAACTTTGGGAGAAAATTGCAAATCACAAGGTAACCTCAAATAAAATTAAAGAAGGACACAAGCACAAATATTCAACAAATACTAAAACAACAGCAACAAAGGAAATGATAACATGATTCATAAACATAATGAGCTCAGTACAGAAAATAATATGGAACAAATGAACCAGGATCCATGAAAAAAAAAA
>NW_006921960.1:498365-499222 GCF_000298275.1 Orycteropus afer afer
AAGGAAAACTACAGACCAATATCCCTCATGAATATAGATGCAAAAATCTTCAACAAAATCCTAGCCAATAGACTCCAACAACATATCAAGAAAAACATTCATTATGACCAAGTGGCATTCATATCAGGTATGCAAGGATGGTTCAACATTAGAAAAACAATCAACGTCTTCCACCACATAAATGAAACAAAATAAAAGAACCACATCATCATATCGATTGATGCAGAAAATGCATTTGATAAAATACAACACCATTCTTGATCAAAACTCTCAGCAAAATAGAAATAGAAGGGACATTCCTCAACATAATAAAGGGTATCTATGCAAAACTAACAGCTAACATTATTCTTAATGGAGGGAGACTGAAACCATTCCCCTTGCAAACAGGAACCAGATAAGGAAAGAAGATAGAAATAGAGGATGCCCTTTATCACCACTTCTATTCAACATTGTATTAAAAGTCCTAGCCAGGGCAATAAGGCAAGAAAGAAAAATCAAAGCCATCCAAATTGGTAAGGAGGATGTCAAACCATCCCTATTTGCTGATGATATGATCCTATATCTAGGAAACCCAAGAGACTCAGTCAAAAATCTACTGGAACTAATTGAGAGATTTAGTATCGTGACAGGATACAAGATGAACATCCAAAAATCAGTTGGATTCTTCTACATGAGCAAAGAGATTGTTGAAAAATAAATAAGGAAATCAATACCATTTACAATACCTACCAAAAAATAAAATACCTGGGAATAAATTTTACCAGGGACACTGCTTGAACAATTTATCTCAGAAAGATCATCACAAGGCCAATCCCCATGAGGTGGAGGTTAAAGATGTCCCAAATGTCCAAACTACC
>NW_006921960.1:501489-510271 GCF_000298275.1 Orycteropus afer afer
CACAAACAGCAGAAGAGAAAGTAGATGAATGGGATCTTCTAAAAATTAAATTTTTATGTGCCTCCAAAGACTTCTCCAAAAGAGTCAAATGAGAAACTACAGATTGGGAAAGAAAATTTGGCAATGACATATCTGACAAGGGACTTATCTCTCAAATTTATAGAAAACTCCAACACCTCAATAACAAAAAGACAAATAATACAATTGAAAAATGGGCAGAAGACATGAATAGACACTTCGCCAAGGAGGATATTCAGGCGGCCAACAAACATGAAGAAATCCTCACGATCATTAGCCGTTGTGTTGTTTTTGTTTTTATGTGTTGTTGAGTCAGACTTGACACATAGCGATGGCTCCATGTGTTTCCGAGGCAGTATTACTACAAAAGTAGATTACCCCATCTTCCTTCTGAGGAGTGGCAGGTGGGTTTGAACCACCAGCCTTCTGGTTACCAGTAATGTGCCTTAGGCACTATGCTATCAGAGCTCCCAAGGGCATTAGCCATTAGAGAGATGCAAATCAAAGCAACAATGAGATACCATCTTGCCCCAGCATAGTAGCAAAGTTCAACAAGACAGAAAAGAACTAATGCTGGTGAGGATGCAGAGAGATTGGGACTCTCGTACACTGCTGGTGGGAATATAAAATGGTGCAACCACTGTGGAAAGCAGTATGACGATTCCTTAAAAAGTTGGAAATAGAAATACCATTTGATCCAGCCATTCCATTACTAGGTATATATCCTAAAGAAGTGAGAACCATGACAAGAACAGACATATGCACACCCTTGTTCATTGCAGCACTATTTACAATAGCCAAAAGTTGGAAACAACCTAAGTGTCCATAAACTGAGGAATGGATAACCAAACTATGGAACATGCATACAATGGAATACTATGCAACCCTAAAAATAACCTAGAATTTGCAAAACACCACATAATGTGCATGAACTAGGAGGACACTATGCTGAGTAAAATAAGTCAATCACAGAAGGACAAGTATTGTTATTCGTTTGTTATTGTAAAAATCAAAGAAATGTTTATCTATGGAAGGAAATTTTTCTTTGTTGGTTACCACAGGTGGGAGGGAAGGGGAGGGAACACCATTGGATAGGTAGAGCTAAGTATTGATTTGGGTGAAGAGAAGGGTAGTTTACCAAATGTGAATGATCAACATGGTGAATTGAAGAAGAGAAAGACATAGAGAGGTACATGGGAGGTACAGACAACAAAGATGACCCTTTTACACATACATTACTGAATTGTCAGTGAAGGCAAACAGAGGTATACTGGTGGATAGATGGGTAGACAGGCTGAACTATTAGGTATGTCTATGCAGCAGGGAGTGTACCCAAGACCATGTATAGGGTTGGCAGACAATGGTTCTACATGTGTATTTGTATGTTCTGTGAGAATTCTCAGAGGTATAGTAGAGCTGACAAGGGACAAGTTTATAGTCACTTCTTGGTCACAGCCAGCTACCCAGAGGGACTGAGTAGTTGAACCTGTGGGCTCAGGACCATAGTCACAAGAACATCAAGCTCTATAGGTATAACATACTACACAAAACATTGTTCCACCTCCTACTTTGGCGAGTAGCAATTGGGATCTTAAAAGCTAGCAAGCTGCCATCTAGATGCAACAATGGGTCTCTCCTCATCCAGAGCAAAGAAGAATGAAGAAAACCAAAGTTTCATGGGAACAATTAGTCCTCACCACTGATACACCATGCAATCTGCAGCCTGTACAACTATGAGACCAGAAGAACTAGATGGTGCCTCGCTACCACTGTCAACCACTTGGAGGGGGATCTATGTAGGAGATTCTTGATAGACAGGGAGAACAATGTGGAACAAAACTCAAAATTATTTGGAAAAATAAAAGGGGACCAGGTTTGCTGATCTGTTACAGCCTGGTGGAACCACTGAGACTAAGGTCCCTAGGTGCCCTTCAGGTTTGTAATTGAACACACACCTATGGTTTCCAGCCAAACAAAAGATAGGCACATGAGTTGAACATGTCCCTGAGGTAGATACACTCCTTAGAGAGAACAATCATGGGAGAAAGAAAGGCTGTTAATGCACAGGGAGATAGCTCAGGGGGCAGGAGTGCATGGAGGGATGGACACAGGGAAGAGGTAGCTATCGGGGGAAATGGGAGTGGAACTATTGCATTGAGATAAGTTGTAGTCAATGTCATGAGACATGTGTGTGAACTGTTGTATGGAAAGTGAATTTGCTCTTTAAAGTTTCACCCAAATCACAATTTAAATAAATAAATAAATAAACTTGGAGCAGATAAATTAAATAATATGAGGCGAGACAACTTATATTACCATACCTCAATGTCAGTAAATTTTATATTTATAAATTAAATATAGCTGGAAAGTGATGTGCTATGTTATACAGCAAAGTCTTTTTATGTGATTTAAAGTATAGATTATGACATAAAATTTTCATTTTTATTGAATATTTTCCAATTATTGACTTTGTTAACAAACAAATATAAAGAATTAAGGGTAAATTTTAGCTTTTCCCAAGAGCATCCTATTGAAGAAATCAGCTAAGAATACTTTCAGATTCTAAAAACTCACTGCCCTTGAGTTGGATCTGACTCATAGCAACCCCTCTTTGGTTTTCCGAGTTGGTATCACTACAGAAGTAGATTGCCCAGTCTTTCTTCTGAAGAGTGGTTGGTGGGTTTGAAATGCCAGCCTTCTGGTTAGCAGTCAATTTACTTAGGCACTATGTCACTAGAGCACCTACTTTCTGACTAGCTAGTCAAAATAAAACAAAAATTATAAAGGAAAGAAAGGAAAAAGGTAGGAAAGGAAGGAGGGAGGGAGGGAACAATGGAAAAAGGAAAAATAATGAAAAAGAGAGGGAAAGAATTCAAATATTCTCTTCCAAAAATTTCTAATCTTCATACAATAAAAAGAATAGACACACACAATGAAGATAAATGTTATTCCTAAATGAAATGGTTCTTTTATCCTGCTTTAGAGTCTATGTTTCTTAGGTTCATTAATTCCAGTTATTGTCTCTTTTGTTCTAAAATAGATATTTAGTTCTTTATAACTTGCATTTCTTATAGCTGAGATTTTCTATTTTTTTTTTATTTGTTTAGAGTGGTTCATCACTGTTCATTGAAGCATTTTTGTGATGATTGTTTTAAAATTATTGTCAGAAAATTCTAACATCCGTGTCATTTTTGTGTGTGTATGGCTCTGTTAACTGTCATTTGCATTCACCTTGAGAGCTTCCTGGTTCTTGGTATGACACATGATTTAGAGTTGAAACCTGGATATTTTGTTTATTATGTTATAATACAAGGATGTCATTTAAATCTTGTATGTTAGACAGCCACTCTGACTCTGCTCTGTACTTGAAGGTCATTACTATCTAGTTACTACCTGGTGGGTGTAGAAGTCCAGGCTTTCCACATGGTCTTCACTGACAGCACTTGAAGAAAGGGATGATCGTTTGTTATTGCCTGTGGGTGATGAAAGCCCTGCTTCTCACTTGGTCTTCTCTGACACTATCCTGGCAGGTGCTTGGGACACCATGTTCTAGTCTGACTAAGGGAGAAGACTAGATACTGTTCTCAAACTCTGCTGGCAAGAGTATGAACAGGCCACAGTTTTCTCTGATATATGATTGGAAAACAGTGATTATTGGTAAAGTTTTCTACTTCTTTCCTAGACCTTTGGCCACAGAGGAAAGACTTTCTTTGGGTCTTTTTTTTTTTTTTTTCTTGGTATGCATCTGTTAGCATTTTCTGGTTGCTGGCTTCTCTAGTAATTCAGTCCGGATATATCAGACAAAAAGAAAATCATGGGAATTTATCACCACATTTTTCCTGTGACAGGTGTGCCATCTTCTCTTCACCTTTCACAGTCCCTTTATGCTTTTTTCACATGAGATATCCATAGATTTTCATTATGTTTAGCAGAAACAATAAAGTATCCCAAAATCAGAACTATACTCTTTTATAAAGAAGTATAACCTAATTTACAAATTTACAAATACATGTGACAGAGAGAAAAAAAAAAAAAAACTATCAAGAAAATTGAGAACTATATATACTCTTTTTGTTTTCCTTCCTTAAGAGAATTTTCAATTTAATTATTACTAGAAATTATAGAGAAGACTTGTATAGGAGTTTCATCGTTGCTGCTAATATTTGACTACTCATTTCTCTTCCCAACTTTCTGCTTTTCGTACATCACCACTGTTGTTTTATTGTTAGGTATGCAGCAGAATGAAGCACTGCCCAGTCCTGCACATTCCTCACAATCCTTGCTGTGCTTGAGCCCATCGTTGCAGCCACTGTATCAATCCATCTCACTGAGGGTCTTCCCCTTTTTTGCTGAACTTCTACTTCACAAAGCATGATATCTTTCTTCAGGGACTGGTCCCTTCTGACAAATGGCCAAAATAGGTGAGACGAAGTCTGGCCATTCTTGCTTCTAAGTAGCATTCCTGCCACACTTCTTCCAGAACAGATTTGGTCATTCTTCTGGCAGTCCACGGTATTTGCAGTATTCTTCACCAACACCACAAACCATTAGCATAAGGGTAAAACATAAATCTAGTCCACAGGTAGCCTAGGCAAAATCTAAAAATAGGCGAGTTATTTGCTCTGTCCCAATTTTGGCCTGTTTGCTGCTCATTTTAGGTTTCTCTTCTCTAGATAACCAAAGTCCTTCTGTGGCCCCTGCTGTCTGTGAAATCCTATTGCAGATGACAGCCTAGAGTGGTAACTGAAAATTCTCTAACTCATACATTCTGCTGCTAACATAAATGTACTTAAGCTATGTTTCTTTCTCTAGGGACTATTTCTGAAAGCTAATTATTTAATTCAAGCTAATAAGACACTGGCTTGTTAAATTTCCCAAGTCATATACTTTCATTTAATAAAGATTTTTCTGAAGGTCATATTATAACTCAAAGGAGTTTTTTTGAGAGTGTCAAGCATAGGGCTAGACCCATGGGGTTGTGGGTTGATGGGAAGATTGATTTTGTGCTTTCAGTGTTCCTAGTCTCATAATTCACCATTTATATGTGATGCTCTGGCCCTGACTGCACAATTCTTTTCCACTGCCATGTATCAGATTCCCAGGTTTATATTGGGGGCGGGGAGCGGGGTTTGTCAACATCAGTGCCTCATCTACATGTATTGGTGGTGTCTTGAGAGCAAGTCATTTGCTCTTCTCACTTCTTCTTTGGCACTGTCCTGGCAGGGGTTTGTGGTACCTTGTTCTACCCTGGCTAAGGTAGAAACTTCTCCCCAGCATGCACTTTATCTTTCCCTTTCTCCGTTTTGAGTTGGACCTAAAGAGTAGTTTTACTAAAAAGTGTTTCTAAAAGTCTGGTAGGGCCAAAGTTAAAGGTGTTTTTCTGTAAGGTGTAGTCTATCATAATGGGTACTATCAACTTCTCTCATAAATGGAAAAAACAAACAAACAAACTCATGGCTGTCGAGTTGGATCTGCCTCATAGCAACCCCTCCTTGGGTTTCCAAGACAGTATCACTATGGAAATGCATTGCCCAATCTTCCTTCCAAGGAGTAGCTGGTCAATCTGAACCACTAGCCTTCTGGTTAGCAGTCAAATGCCTTAGGAACTATGCCGCCAGAGCTCCCACCTGTCCCTTAGAGTCGATTTTTCTGGAAGGGACCACAAGTCATGATCCTAGTTTGAAAAACAAACAAATAAACAGCAACAAAAACACAACATAAAAAAACAGGAACAACACAACTCTCTTGTAGAATGAATTAAGTCACAAGATATCAAGTGTCAGTGAAATCATCTTTCTTTCTTTCCTCACATGCTTCCTAAATTCATGGTTCCTGCCTCTTTTCTGCTTCTCTTACCCTTTCTTTTTTTTTTTTTTATTCTTTGCTTTCATACTTTTTTATACCTTCTTAATCCTCTTTTGCCCTTCTTCCTCTCACTTCACATATGCTCTCAAGAGTGTCAAGAGAACACTCTTGATCACTAACCATTCACCAGTGGTTGTAATATGTGTGTGTATAATAAGAGAAGAGAGATTTATGAACCATGAACCTCAGATGATTCATAGTCTAATATTAGCATTCATTTTCCGTGAGTTCCACGTGAAATTTGCCTTAAAGACTGTCTCCTTATCTCAAGTACCCACCAGAGTACTGAAATGTGAATTCTATCAGTGCCACCAACTACTCCATGAGTATTATAATCATTTATCTTGATCATGTCACACACATGAGACAAGTACTCAGTGTTGGCAATAGTGAAGTTTGTTTTAATTATTCACAAACAAAAATAGTGTACAACAGGATAAGTTCCATTTCGAGTGGTCCTCCCTGGCTTAAAAGCTGTCCAGGTGGGATGGACACTCTCTTTGTCGAGAGTTTGTGAAGTGTGGAGGAAGAATCCTGAGTATATGTCCCTCACCTGGTTTATATTCCAGGGATAGTATAGTTCACTTCACAGAGTGCAATGCATGTTTTCCTGCCTGATGTCCCAAAGAAGGTGATAATAGGCTAGAGATTTTAGCAGTGGGGAAGGACTTTCAAAGAACTGCCTCGTCTTACTTCAGATACTTGCTCATCTTTCATAGAATCATGGTTGAGGTCTTGTAAACATCACTTAACTAAATATAAAATAGTTCTTGCTTCTTACACTCGGAACATAATCTTAGGCTGAGTTCTCTTCCATTCAATAAGCTGCTTTACTACTACATTTACAGAAACAGAAATTGTTCTCTGTGAGCAAACATAGATACTAAAAATCCTCACAAATAACTTAATCCTTTAAATAATAAGTAATATTTTATGGGGTACCTTCTATGTCTTAGGCAGCATGCTAGGAAAATTACATGATCTGTAATCTAGTCAACAAACTTATAAATGTAGGTTTTAAGGACAAATTTTAAGAATTAAGATAGCCTAGGTTTACAGGAGTTATGATACTCGTGCATAAATCAAAGTTGGTAAATGGCAAAGATAGAATTCTGATTGGATTATGCCTGATTTGTTCCATTAATCCTGACTACTTTTCCATCTACAACTGGAATCAAATACAAATGATTACAACACATTAAGGACTATTCCAAAATTTTATTTTTATCTTCAGTTACAAAGTTAACTTGTTGGGTAGATATTCCTCAACCTGCCTAGCCAGATAAGTGGCAGCTGTTCAAACTTGCAGCCACATTATGTCTTTGTCTTTATGAGTGATTACTAATCCTTGTATTCTTTGCTGTTTCCTTCTGCTACACAGCTTTTTTCACCAACCTCTCTCCCCATCATCCTAGTCTAGAGGAAGGGATGGACAAGGTTACTTAAGGGAGTAGATAGGAGTGACTACAAAACATCAGATATGAGGATTATCTATGAATTTCATTTTCTATTTTGCCTCAAGAGAATAAAAAGTTAACTGTGTCTGTATCAAATTTATCACTTTTCCTTACTAGCTCATTTATTTATTAGGATTTGTGTAATACTTTCTCTCCAGACATACATGGGCTTTTGAGAATGCAGTATCATGAAACATGAGAATTTTGTTTGTTTAAATGGTTCTGTATATAATGTGTCTTCAGGATCATATGTAAGGTGATCAAAAGGACTCTAGATATTAACTAAAAAAAAAAAAAAAAGTTTACTTCAAATATCACATCATTCCATTAAACAAAACTGCCTGAAGAGATTAAATAACATACTAATTTAACTTTACTTTTTTTTTTCATCTTTTTTTTTTTTTTTAAATAATTTTGTCACTTCAGAATTTGTGATATTTAATGTTGTGTGTCAACTTGTCTGTGCTGTTGTTTTGAGTGGCTTGGGAGCTTCATGAAGTTATTCCCCATTATGAGACTGTAATCACCTCCATGGTAAAATATGCTGTTAGCAGCTAAGTAATTGAAAGGGAATTACCTTCAGGGTGTGTCCTGCTTTCAGTATATATAGAGAAGATTCAGGAAAGGTCTCTAACTTTTTGGCACTTTTGGATCCAGCACTTGGCAGTGTCTTCATCTCCATTTCCTGGACTTCAACGCCAATTCCTGCATGTTTTCTGTTGATCCTGGAATTGCAATATTTTACCAACCAACCTTTGGTTTGCCAACCACAGTGGCCAACAGCTACTTAAGTTAGAACTTGCCTCCAGCTCCAGTGAGCCTGGTACAAGAGGTGAAACTGAGGCCCAGGGTGGAGGGGACTTCTAGCCTCCTGAACTATATGAGAATAAATTCCTGTTTATTAAAGCCATCCACATGTGGTAGTTCTGGTAGAGCAGTACTAGAGAATCAAGATAGAATTAATTTCCAGATTCAATTTTATTGCTTGGCAGATTAGTTGAAAAAGCCAGAAACATATAGATATGTATGTGTGTTTGTATGTGTGTGTAAGTATTATGCAATAAATTCAATATCATCACTATATATATTACTTCTTACACAAAGTGAAATATTTGACAAATACACTATAAAATAATCAAAAGTGAGAGGCTGATTAATTAGAAAAATATAGTACTATTGTTTTGATTAACTATTTTACATAATGTAAATTTTTAAGAGAATAAAACAGAAGCTTCCTAATTTTCAGTTTCAAATTTGGCCACATAAATACATGTTACAATAAAATATTGACATTTAAACGTAAATTAACATTTTGGTCAAACTCTAAGTAGCTTGCTATCTTTGAATCTTGTCTATAGAAAATGTATCTGGTGTGAATTTTCTTTTTAAGAACACTATATGAGCAGATGGGAGCTCTGGTAGCATAGTGGCTAAGGCACTTG
>NW_006921960.1:511497-512871 GCF_000298275.1 Orycteropus afer afer
GACCTTACCTCTATGTGAGTTCTACACCTCCAGTGTCTCATGGCTGATTGACCCAAGGGGTGCATCCCCTAGAGTAGATGGGTGCATCTATCTCAGGTAGGTGTTCTGTATGTACATCTTTCTACTGTTGGGCTGAGAGCCAATCCATGTAAAAGAGTCTTTAAGAACATAATTTATAGTACCTGTGATAATATCCCTAAGTCAAGCATATGACAAAGGTTTATTTTTAGCAGAAAAGAAAAAAAAAAAAAAACTTTCAAAAAGAACCACTAAAGCAAGCTGGTATTATGTGTTATATAAATACAGAGAACACCACTAAATCCTGTATTTTTTAAATCAATAGCTTTATTTCATATATATATTGTTTACATTGATGATTATGAATTGCCTTTTTCATATTGCATTTCTAATGTGCTAAGGAAGAATTACTAGTACCCTCTTTCCTGTGTTTTTATAATACATATATCATTTATCATAGCAATGTAAGTATTTGTACATATATCCTTCAACTCAAATAGATTGCATACTTTTAGAGGCAGGAATTGTAATTTTTTTTTTTTTAGATGATCAGATATTACCTGATTTCGTAAATATTTTAACATACTTGTTTGCTGTGAAATTATAAATAAGATTCAAATAGAATTAGTATGAAATCAAACACTTTTGACCATGGAAACTTATCATTTACAATTAAGGAAAGCAGAAAATACAATGACCAGACAAAAAGAACCGCAAGGTACAAAATTAAAAATCATTTCTCTTGCAGCCACTCACACATACATCTGTTGCTCCCCAAAATGTTACTAATTAATGAGACAATAGAAAAATGCTAAGTGTTGATAACTCAGTAAAGTGAGAAACTTTCAAAACTACATATTTAGAGATAATAATGTGTGTATATTATAATAAAAAATTTTAAAAGAATGTTATTAAAATATGTATTCATTATTAAAATATTGAAAATACAAATTATTTTTATTTTCTTCCTTTCAATATTTCTAAAGTTATTTTTATTGAAATGATTAGATCTCTTATTTATTTATTTTTATTTATTCATTTATTTATAATTCATGAGTTTACAACATAAAATCCAATTACTTGGTAAAAGTTCTTATGTAGTGCCCACCAAATTCAAAATTGTATGTATGTATGCTGAGATCAAGTAGATCTGAGTGTGAAACCAGTCAGCAGTCCCTTTTTAATATATAGGTAATGAAACAACGGTCATTAGTAAATGTTTATAAATTAGAAAAAAAAATAATAAAGACCTAGGTTTTATATAATTATATAAATGATTTGTTTTATATAATTATATAAACCAGTTATTGTCTTAAAAATTGTTTATATGTGAGAAATCTAATATAAAAACAAAGA
>NW_006921960.1:515037-516722 GCF_000298275.1 Orycteropus afer afer
AAATGAAACTAGAGATCATGAGACTATAAAAGTAATAAAAGGAATTTTGCGATCTATGAAAAAATTACTACTTCATTTGAATAGTATTTATGTTATAAATGTACAACTCTTTAAATGACAAAATCATGTAATAATTTTTGAATTTAATAAAAATCATAAAATTTCAGGGCTGGACCTTAAAATCCTTTAATCTGATTCCATTTTGCTAGTGATTAAATTGAAAGCCCAAAGATGAGGGAATTGGCCAAGGTCAGAAATCTTATTAGTACAATCTACATTAAAACTACAATTTGTGCAGATTTATTATAACCAGTTGTTCCTGGAATAGATTAAATACAATAATACAGACTACACACTGGCTAAAATTATATTCTTAAAGAAGAAATGAAAGTTAACCATTACTGAAGACTTTCCATAGACCAGACACTTGAACAGAAATCATCCCAACTAAGCTGTCCAACAGCTTTATTATGTAGGCATTATTATTAACATCTCTTTACAGATGAAAAATCTGAGACCTAGAAACGTTAATGAAATGGTCCAGAGTCAGATAAATAAGGATTGGACCCAAAATTTAAAGCCAGGCAGTTGATACAAAGAAATAATATCCTTAAACCCCATTTAATCAGGCATCTTTTAGACAATCTCTACTTGGTACACCAAGCAAAATAGTATATACATCACACACCTCTCAAAATGTACTGAAAAATGTCCAGGGAGATCATATTCTAAAAACTGCTTGACTGTCTTTTATGAGTAATGTTCTAAAATAGTGACTGACACATAGTAAATATAAAGTAATATTTCTCTAATTCTTCTCTGCTTTCCAAATTATCAATCACTTGTGGACCACAATTGACTAAATGGTATCTTATGCACAAATCTTTATATTAAAAGTGTAAAAATGATAGGCTTTCTCCACAACAAGACTAAATACACATAAATTATTATCTATTATTTCTCAATCTTGAAATTCCACTTCAATTTTTTTCCCCAGCCTATAAGTTCTCTTTTTGCTTTTTTGAAGAAGTTTTTCGAGGCATGTAAGTGTTTAATTTTTAGGAATTCTTAGTTGTTTAACTTATCTCCTGCCACTTGTACATTTCTAATTATGTTTGGTACACTATGTATGCCATAAATTAGGTCCTGTAACATTGTGTCTACTTTTATGTTTGATGATCTTCATAGTATTAGGTTTTACATTTAGGTCTTTGATATAACTTCAGTCGGTTTTTATATAAGGTGTGAGGTATGGATCCTGTTTCAGTTTTCTGCAAATGGATATCCAAGTTTCCCAGTACCACTTGTTAAAAATACTGGATCTTCAACATATAATGAATTTCAAACCATTGTTGAAGATCAGCTACTCATCAGCCAAAGGAGTAATCTATAAAATTTACAGAAAACTTCAACATATCAACAGCAAAACGTGAACAGTCACTTCACCAAAGAAGACATTCAGGCAGCAAACAAACATGAAATCTAGTGAAAATCAGCCATTATAGGACAGATTATAACTGCTCTATAGCTTTTCCAGGAGCTCTGGTAGCATAGTGTCTAAAGTGCTTGACTGCTAACCAGAAGGCTAGCTGTTCAAACCCACCAGCCACTCCTCAGAAGGAAGGTTGGGCAATCCTACTTCTGTAGTGATACTGCCTCGGAAACCCAAGGAGGGGTCGCTATGA
>NW_006921960.1:517432-519258 GCF_000298275.1 Orycteropus afer afer
TCCAGTGCAATATGTCTTCTAATTTCTTGATTGATATTTCCATGGGTATTGATTGTGGATCCAAGTAAAATGAAATCCTTGAAAACCTCAATCTTTTCTCCATTTATCATGATATAGATTATTGGTCCAGTTTTGAGGATTTTTGTTTTCTTTAAGTTGATGTACAATCCATGCTGAAGTCATTGATTTTCATCAATAAGTACTTCAAGTCATCTTCACTTTCAGTGAGCAAGCTTGTGTCATCTGCATGTTGCAGGCTGTAAATGAGTCATTGTGTAATCCTGATGCTATGTTCTTCATACACTCCAGCTTCTTAGACTATTTGCATGGCATACAGACTGAATAACTATGGTGAAATGATACCACCCTGAAACACACCTTCTCTGATTTTCAACCATGCAATATATTCTTTTTCTGTTTTATTGATTGTCTCTTGGTCTATGTGCACATTCTTCATAAGCACACTTAAGTGTTATGGAATTCCCATTTTTCACAAAGTTATCATAATTTATTAGGATTTACACAGTTAAATGCCATTGCATAGTCAATAAAAGGTAAACATCTTTCAATATCCCTTACTTTCAGCCCAGGATCCATCTGACATCAGCAATGATATCCATGATCCATGTCCTCTTCTTCCCAGCTTTAGTTTTTGGTCAGTCCTTGTAAATATACCATTGCAATAATTTTTTAATTATCTTTAGCATAGTTTTACTTGTGTGTGATATTAATAATACTGTTCAATAATTTTCATTTTCTGTTGGAGCACTTTTCTTTGAAATGGGCACAAATATAGATTTCTTCCTGTCAGTTAGCCAGGTAGCTGCCTTTCAAATTTCTTGGCATGAACATGTAAGGTCCTCCAGTGTTGCATCCATTTGTTGAAACATCTCAATGGGTATTCAGTCCATCTGTGGAGCCTAGATTTTTGCCAGTTCCTCAGTGAAATTTGGACTTCTTCCTTCAATACCATCAGTTCTTGATTACATATTACTTCCTGAAATTTCTTTGCTCTATTATATATTGGACTTCTTCCTTCAGTACCAGAAGTACTTGAACATATGCCAGTCAAGAAATGGTTGAGCATAAACCAATTCCTTTTGATACAGTGACTGTATATTCCTTCCATATTCTGTTGATGCTTCCTGCATCTTTCAATATTTTTTCCATGGAATCCTTCAATATTGTACCTCAAGGCTTGAATTTTTTCTTTAGTTCTTTCAGCTTCAGAAATGCCAAGCATGTTCTTATTTTAAGGTTTTCAAACACTAATAGGTTTTTGCATATTTCATTATGATACTTTACTTTGTCTTCTCAAGCCTCCCTTTGAAATATTCTGTTAATCTATTATATGTCATCATTTCTTCAATTTATTTTAGCATTCTCATTCAAGAGCAAGTTTCAGAGATTCTTCTGACATTCATTTTGCTCTTTCCTTCCTTCCATTTATTTTTAATTATCTTTTGTTTTCTTCATGTACGATGTCCTTGATGTACTGCCATGATTCCTCTGTCTTTGGTCATTGGTACGTGAAACTTATTCTTCAGATGGTCTCTAAATTCATGTGGAATATATTCAAGGTCGTATTTTGGCTCTCATGCACTTGTTTTAACTTTTTGCAGCTGCACCCTGAACTTACATGTGAATGCAGAATGACCAATACCTGTCCATGTCAGCTTAGTAATATCTCTTATTGTTGTTGTTGTTGTTATGTGCCATCAAGTCAGACCTGACTCATAGTGACCCCTCCTTGGGTTTCTGAGGTGGTATCACTATGGAAGTAGATTGCTCAACCTTCCTTCTGAGGAGTGGCTGGTGGGTTTGAA
>NW_006921960.1:520128-522081 GCF_000298275.1 Orycteropus afer afer
AATAATAAAACCTAAACCAAATACACAGAGTCAGTTCTGACTCATAGCAATTCCCATAGGGTTTTCAAGGCTGTAAATCTTATGGAAGCATACTATCTCATCTTTCTTCTATGCAGCAGCTGGTGGGTTTGACCTGCTGACCTTTTGGTTAGTAGCCCTATGCCTTAACCATAGTCTAATATTTAGTGACTGAGAAAGAGCTAGGTTTTATAACTCATGTGGCATCTGTTCATTGGGAGTCAAAATTGTCACTTTGATAACAATATTGCATTTCTACCATGAGTTTCTGAACCATGATATTAATGCTTGGTAGTCTATTGGCTGCTAGTATACTTTTAATGCTAAAAAATTTTGAAAAAAATAAAGATTTAAAGCAGAGTTCTGGTAAGATGGTGGAATAGGCAGACACAATACAAAGACTCTCTGTAACAAAGCAAAGAGAAACCAATTGAAATTGATACAGAAGATGATTCTGGAATCCTGAATTTTGTAAGGAAGGATAAAGAAGTGAATTAAATATCAAGTAGAGGAAGACCATGAATGAAACAGTGAGTGAGGAAACAAAAAGAGCGATGGATTGCCAGCTGTCCTGGAGCCATAGCCATCTTGAACATTTCCCTATAGAAACCTGAGAATTGTCTCTCTTCACTGAGGACTGCAAAGGCAAGGACTGTACTGGTGCCTGACAACAAGAAAGAAAAATGGTGGAGAAGAAGACAAATGGACCTGTGGACTGCCAGAGGTTATCCTGAGGGTGCCACCATTCTGATTATTTGCAGGCTGTAGACATGGCCATCTTGGATGTATGCAAGTGACATTCTTACCTAGACAGTGTCGTAAGAGTGGCTCCACTTGCCGGGGAGAGCACGGACAACTGCCTTGGAGGCTGACAATGGAAAAGGTGTGATATTCCCCTTGTTGCTCTTATATCCTACACCTTCTTGATGAATAAGGGTGTGGCCATCATCCACCTAGACCCATGTTCTTGATCAGCAGTAATTCCATCCCTATCTGTGCACTGACAGACCCTGGGTTCCATGCCCCAACCCAGTTTTGTTTTTTAATTTTAAATTATTCTTTTTATCTTCCTCCTTTCTTCCTTTTTTTTTCCTCTTCTCTTTTCCTGCTTCCCTTCTTTTATTTATCTTTTGGTTTTTCTTCTTCCTTGTTTTTCCCTTTGTAGTTTTCCATTTTTTCTTTACTATTCTTTTACTATTGCTCTTTTCTCTCATTCCTCCCTCCCCAGATATTGTGGCTTTTTTTTTTTTTTTTCTTATTCTCATTATATACCTTTTATCCTTTAATATATTTTAAAAATTTGTCTTCTCATTTGTTGCATTTTTTTTTCAGTTTTTCCTGTTTGTATATGTGATTTATTTTATTTTTTTTCTCTATAACTCAGTGGGAAACAGCAACTGCCCCCACACAAGCCAACCATTAATGCAATTCTTGCAGCCTCATCCACTGAGTGAGGGCTACCATTTGTTTCTGCACCAACTTACCGATGTTAGACAGCAGAAAACACCAGCTCAACTCACTCCCAACTGGTGGTGCAGTGGCTAAGACATTTGACTGCTAACCAGAAGGTTGGCAATACAAACCACCAACTACTCCCTGGAAGGAAGACTGGGCAATCTACTTCCATAAAGATTTACTGCCTCAGAAACTCAAAGGGGGTCTCTATGAGTCAGAATTGACTCGATGGCAGTCTGGTTTTTAACAGAGGTCTGTGCACACACTCTTATTCTCTATCACACCCACCAGGAAACAGGAGAGTAAGGGCTAAAGACCAGCTAATAGAGGAGCACAGTGCCCTGCTCATACAGATATTTCAAAACAAACAAACAAACAAACCTCTTCCATGAATCCCACCAACATACAACCACAAGTTAAACATAAATACAACACAATGTGCCAGAGACAACAGACCATCACAGTCCACATTAAAAAAAA
>NW_006921960.1:522856-526719 GCF_000298275.1 Orycteropus afer afer
TTCTAGATGATGAGGAAGTCAAGAAAATTTCCCAGTTTTAAACTTAGGGAGAAAATAATAAATCAGAGGGTAACATTAAAGAAAAATAAATTTTGACATCAAAATAAAAAAGAGGATAAGCACAAATATGTAGAAAATTCTAAAACAATAGCATTGCAGGAGATGATAACATGATTCATAAACAAAATGAACTCAGCAGAGAAATTGAAAAAGAATAAATCAGCAACACCTCAAAAAAACACATAACAAAATGGTATTAATAAATTCATACTTGTCAATAATTATACTGAATGTAAGTGGATCAAATACACCACTCAAGACATGTAGTGTTTCAGACTGGATAAGAAAACATCACCCATCAATATGCTATCTACAAGAAACTCACCTTACACAAAGACAAAGATAGACTGAAAACCAAAGGTTGAAAAACAGATACACCAAGCAATTGGCAACCAAAAAAGCACAGGAGTGGCAATATTAATTTCTGGTAAAATAGACTTTAAGACAAAAACAACCATAAGTGACAAGAAATGTCATTACATAATAATTAAAGGATCAATTGAACAAGAGGATATAACTATAATAAATACCTATGCATCCAATAAAAGAGCCCCAAGATACATAAATCAGACTAACAGAATTGAAAAGACAAAATGATGAACCCACAGTAATTGTTGGGGTCTTTAATATACCACTTTTGATAAAAGATAGAACAACTGGAATTAAATAAACAAAGATGAAGAAGAACTAAACAATACTATCAACCAATTTCATGTTATAGACATATACAGAGCACTTCACCCAACAACAACAGAATATACATTCTTGCTAGCACACATGGAACATTTTCCAGGATAAACCATATGTTAGGCCACAAAACAAGACTTGACAAATTTAAAAAAAAATTGGAATACTGCAAACCATCTCCTCAGATCACAATGCTATAAAATTAGAAGTCAACACTAGGTAATCCAACAGAAAGAGAGCAAACACATGAAAACTGAATAAAATGCTACTCAAAAATGACTGAGTAATAGAAGAAATAATTTTAAAAAAATGATACTAAAAAATTCCTTGAATCAAATGAGAATGAAAACATAACATACCAAAATCTTTGGGACACAGCAAAAGCAGTGATCAGAAGCCAATTTATAACACCAGATGCGCACAACAAAATATAAGAGCCAAATCAACACCTTAACCAAATATCTCCAACAATTGGGGGGGGGGGAGAAAAAAGAGCAGCAAAAAGAGCCTACAGTCACCAGAAGGAAAGGAATAATAATGATTTTAACAGAATTAAATGAAACAGAAAATAGAAAGATGATAGGAAAAATCAACAAGACTAGAAGTTGTTTTTTGAAAAGATCAATTAAATCGACAAACAACTGGCAAACTTAACAAAGGAAAAGGAGAAGATGCAAATAACATGAATAAGACATGAAAGGGGTGATGTCACAACAGAGCCAACAGAAATAAAAAGAATTTCAGGACACTATGAAAACTGTACTTCAACAAATTTGAAAATCTAGAGGAAAAGTAAGCCAGCCCTGGGACCAGCAGAAGGGGGCTGTTTGTGTGTGTGGAGGCAGCCCAGGGACAGAATGCAGTAAGGCATGCCCAGGACCAGTGGTAGGCAGGTGTTTGCGCCCAAGGTGCAGGCCATGTAAGTGAGCGGGACAGGGGAGACCAGGAAATGAGCAGAGCAGCTAAGGAGAACAAACTTGTCAGCCAGTTGGTCACACTGCAGTGGCTTAAGTGTTGCTGTGAGGCTGGAGGCTATGTCACTGGTGTTTCCAATGCCAGTAGGTTTACTCATGGTGGACAGGTTTCAGCAGAGCTTCCAGACTAAGACAGAATCTGAAGAAGGAAGAGTCCATCCACTTCTTAAAGAATTGGCTGGTGAAAACCTTACTAATAGCAGTGAAACACCGTCTGATATAGTACTGGAAAACTTTATGAATAGCCCTGAAACATTGTGTGATATAGTGCCAGAAGATAAGCCCTTCAGTTTGGAAGATATTTGAAATATGACTAGAGAAGAGCTGTCTCCTCAGAATAGAGCTGACCTTCATGATGTGGATAGAGTGAAGCTTTTGGGACTCCCATTTGCTGATGTGGCGTGTCTCAGGATGAGAAGAAACAGCTGCAAACATCTATTAATTATCAGAACATGGGATGTACAAAGTATGAATCTAGGAAAATAGGAAGTTGTCAAAAATGAAGTGGAATGCATAAAGATCGATACCTTAGGCATTACTGAGCAGTAATGGACTGGGTTTGGTCATTTTGAATCAAGATCATATGATCTACTATGCTAGGATGACAAAATGAAGAAGAATGGCATGGCATTCATCATCACAAAGAAGGTATCAAGATCTATCCTGAAGTACAATGTTGTCAGTGATAGGATAATATCCATACGCCTATGAAGAACACCAGTTAATGCTACTATAGTTCAAATTTATGCATCAACTACCAAAGCCAAATATGAGGAAGTTGAAGGTTTTTACCAACTTCTGAAGTCTGAAATTGACTGAACATAAAATCAAGATGTGTTAATTATCATTAGTGATTGGAATGAAAAAGTTGGAAACAAACAAGAATCACAGGTATTTGGAAAATATGGTCTTGGTGATAAAAATGACCCTAGAGATTTGCATGACAGAATTTTGCAAGACCAATGACTTATTTTCTGCAAATGCCTTTTTCAACAACACAGATGGCAGCCTATACATGTAGACTTCATCAGATGGAGTATGCAGGAATCAGGTTGAGTACATCTGTGGCAAGAGGTGATATTTCAATATTTTCAGCCAAAACAAAGCCAGAAGCTGACTGTGGAACACACTATCAATTACTCATATGCAAGTTCACATTGAAGATGAAAATAAGTAAAAGAAGTACATGAAAACCAAAATATGATCTTCTTGATGTCCCTTCTGAATTTAGAGACCATCTAAAGAATAGATTTGATGCATTGAACACCAGTGACCACAAACCAGAGGAATTGTGACATCAGGAACATCATCCATGAAGAAAACAAAATCTCATTAAAAAGACAGGAAAGAAAGAAGAGACCAAAATTAATGTCAGAAGAGACATTGAAATTTTTCCTTGAATGGAGAGTAGCTGAAGAAAATGGAAAAAATGACAAGATAAAAGAGCTGAAAAGATTTCGAAGAGCAGCTCCCGAAGGCAAAGCCAATTGCTATAATGAAATATGCAAAAACCTGGAGTTAGAAAACCAAAACGGAAGAATACTCCCAGCATTTCCAAAGCTGAAAGAATTGAGGAAAATAATTAAGCTTCAAAATGCAGTATTGTAAGATTCCAAGGGCAATATGTTGAAAGATGCAGGACATATCAAAAAAAAGATTGAAGGAATACACAGAATTACTATCCCAAAAAGAATTGGTACATGATCACCCTTTTCAGGAGGTGGCATAAGATCAATAATCAATGGTAATGAAGGAAGAAGTTGAAGCTCCATTGAAGGAATTGGTGAAAAACACGGCTAAGGGAATTGACAGAATACCCACTGAAATGTTTCAACAAATGGATGTTGCTCTGGAGGCACTTACTTGGCTATGCCAAGAGATTTGGAAGACAGCTACTTGGCCAAATGTGTGGAAGAATTCCATATTTGTAGCCATTCCAAAGAAAGGTAATCCTACAGAATGTGGAAATTATCAAACAATATCATTAATATGATGTTGTTGTTAGGCACCATCAAGTGGTCTCCGACTCATAGCAACCCTATGCACAGCAGAACGAAACACTGCCCAGTCCCATGCCAGCCCCACAATCCTTGCTATACTAGAGCCCATTGCCACATCCACTGTGTCAATCCATCTCATTGA
>NW_006921960.1:527694-529311 GCF_000298275.1 Orycteropus afer afer
AAACATCTTTCTGGTATTCTTTGCCTTGAGCCAAGATCCATCTGACAACAGCTATGATATCTCTTGTTCCACGTCCTCTTCTGAATCCGGCTTGAACCTCTGGAAGTTGTCTGTCAATGTACTTCTGCTAAAGTTTTTGAATTATCTTCAGAAAGATTTTACTTGCATGCAATATTAATGCTATTGTGCAATAATTTCCACATTCTGTGGGATCACTTTTCTTTGAAATGAATACAAATATGGATCTCTTTCAGTCAATTGACTAGGTAGCTATCTTCCAAATCTCTGGGATAACCTAGTGAGTGCTCCCAGTGGGGCATCCATTTGTTGAAACATCTCAAAGGGTATTCCATCAATTCCCAGAGCCTTGTTCTTCATCAATTTCTTCAGCAGCTTTGACTTCTTCCTTCAATATCATTATTTCTTGATCATATGCCACCTCTTGAAATGGATGAAGACCAACCAAGTCTTTTTGGTACAGTGACTCTGTGTATTCCTTCCATCTTCTTTTGATGCTTTCTGCATCATTTAATATTTTGCTTATACAACTTTCAATATTGGAACTTGAGGCTTAAATTTTTTCTTCAGTTCTTTCAGCTTGAGAAATTCAGTGCCTGTTCTTCCTTTTTGTTTTTCTAACTCCAGCTCTCTGCACATTCCATTATAGTAATTGGCTTTGTCCACTCGAGCTGGTCTTTGAAACCTTCTGTTCAGTTCTTTTATCTTGTTATTTCTTCCATTTGCTTTAGCTATTCTTCACTCAAAGGCAAGTTTCAGAGTTTCTTCTGACATCCATTTGCATCTTTTCTTCCTTTTTCATCTTTTTAATGGCCTCTTGCTTTCTTTATGGATGATGTTCTTGATGTCATCTCACAATACTTCTGGTTTACAGTCATTGGTGTTCAATGCATCAAATCTGTTCTTTAGATGGTCTCTAATTTCATGAGGGATATATTTCAGGTCATATTTGAACTCTCATGGACTTTTTTTTTTTAATTGTGATTTCGGTGAAGATTTACAAAGCAAATTCACTTTCCATAGAGCAGTTCACATATACTTTGTCTCATGAAATTGACACAGTTTCCCACAATGCAACAGCTCCCCTCTCAATTCCTCCCCATAGTTACCTCTTTCCTGTGTCCATCCCTCCATACACTCCTGCCCCCTGAGCTGTCTCCCTGTGCATAAGCAGCCCTTCTTTCACCCATTATTATTCTCTCTAAGGAGTGTATCTACTTGAGATAAATGTTCAACTCATATGCCTGTCTTTCGTTTGGCTGGAAACCACAGGTGTCAGTTCAATTCCAGACCTGAAGGGCAGTTAGGGGCCATAGTCTCAGTGGTTCCACCAGGCTCTATCAGACCAGCAAACCTGGTCCTTCCCTCCTTTTTATCCCCCCCTCCAAATGATTTTGAGTTTTGTTCCACATTGTTTTCCCTCTCTATCAAGGATCTCCTACATAGATTCCCTTCCAAGTGGATGACAGTGGTAGCTGGGCACCATCTAGTTCTTCTGGTCTCATAGTCATATAGGATGCAGACCAGATGGTGTACCAGTCGCTAGGACTAATCGATTCCATGAATTTTGGTTTTCTTCATTTTTCTTTGCTCTGGATG
>NW_006921960.1:531415-533243 GCF_000298275.1 Orycteropus afer afer
TAAGTGGTGTGTTTCTAGAAATGTGTCCATTTCTTCCAGATTTTCAAATTTGTTGGAGTACAGTTCTTCATAGTATCCTGAGAGTACCCTTTTTATTTCAGTTGGTTCTGTTGTGATGTCACCCATTTTGTTTCTTGTTGGTGTCATTTGCATTCTCTCCCTCCCTCTTTTCCTTTGTTAAATTTGCCAGTGGTTTGTCAATTTTATTGATATTTTAAAGAAAAAACAACTTCTGATCTTGTTGATTTTTTCTATAGCCCTTCTATTTTCTGTTTCATTGATTTCTGCTCAAA
Source organism: Orycteropus afer afer (assembly GCF_000298275.1). Taxonomy (NCBI): domain Eukaryota; kingdom Metazoa; phylum Chordata; class Mammalia; order Tubulidentata; family Orycteropodidae; genus Orycteropus; species Orycteropus afer. Next base: position 531,709 of record NW_006921960.1, read on the forward strand.
TCTTGACTATTTCCTTTCTTCTGGTAGGCTTTTCTTGCTGTTCTTTTTCTAATTGTTGGAGATGTTGGTTTAAAGTGTTGATTTTGGCTGTTTCTTCTTTTTTGATGTGTGCATTGATTGCTATAAATTGGCCTTTAATCATTATTTTTGCTACGGCCCAAGAATTCAGTATGTTGTGTTTTCATTCTTGTTTGATTCAAAGAATTTTCAAATTTCAATTTTGATTTCTTCTCTTACCCAGTCTTTCTCAAGGAGGGTATTGTTCAGTATCCATGTGTTAACTCTTTTCCTGTTGATCTTCTTATTGTTGATTTCTAATTTGATAGCATTATGATTTGAGAAGATGCTTTGCAGTATAAAAATTAAATTCTTATGTGCTTCAAAAAACTTCTCCAAGAAAGTAAAAGACAACCAAAAAATGGGAACAAATTATTCGGCAATGACATATGGGACAAAGGACTTATCTCTAAAATTTATATAAAGCTCCAACACCTCAACATCAAAAAGACAAACAATTCAATAAAGGAATGGGCAGAAGTCATGAACAGACACTTCACCTAAGAAAATATTCAGGCAGCCAAAAACATACAAAGGAACGTTCATGATCATTAACCTTTAGAGAGTTTCAAATGAGATGCCATCTTGGTGCAGCACTAATAGTGAAGTTCAATAAGACAGAGAATAACAAATGCTGGTGAGGATTGGAGAGATTGGGATTCTCATACACTGCTGGTAGGAGTATAAATTGATACATACCCTGTAGAAATCCATATGGTGATTCCTTAAAAAGTTGGAAGTAGAAATACCATTTAATCCACCAATCCCATTACTAGGCATATAGCTTAAAGTAGTGAGAGCCAGGACAATAACAGATATATGCACACTTATGTTCATCACAGTACTATTCACAATAGCAAAGGGATGGAAACAATCAAAGTGCCCATCAACCAAGGAATGGATATACAAACTGTGTTATATACACACAATAGAATACTATGCAACCATAAAGAATAATGTAGAATGCACTAAACACAGTATAACATGGATGAACTTGGAAGAAATTATGCTGAGTGAAATAAGTCAAACACAGATGGACAAATACTGTATTTGTCCACTATTGTAAAAAAGTCAAGGAATGGTTTATACATGGAAGGAAAATTTCTTTGTTGATTACCAGGGATGAGAGGAGAGGGCAAGGAAAATTTCTAGGTTGGAAAAAAAATTACACACACACATATTGGGTATGACAGTACTGACTTCAAAAGGAGGATTTATAAAAAATTATTGACTGCGTATATTATACTGATAATCATATATATATATGTGTGTGTGTGTATATATATATATATATATATATATATAATTATTAGTTATTAGCAGGGGTAGGAGTGAAGGGTAAAGGGGGAGGATTTTGTTTTTGTTTGAGGGGCATTGAATTTATGCTGCGGTGGTGAAATATTTTGAAAAAATCACAATAATGGTGGCACAACATGAAAAATGTCATCAATTTCCTTGAGTTGTAAATATGGAAGTTG
>NW_006921960.1:534038-542810 GCF_000298275.1 Orycteropus afer afer
TTTTTTTTTTGGTTTTATTATCCAGGAATTTGAGAACAAAGCACTGATTGTTTGGTGATATTCCTACTAAAATGTAGAACAGTGGAAGAGAAAGATTATTTTCCCATTTAAATGAGGAGACTGTGAGTCCTCAGAAGCTGGTAGAGAGACAGCTTCAAAAGCAGAGCAGCAAAGGGCATGCTGCTCAATTACAAAATCAGGCCAGTCAGCCCTCAGAACAGAGAGCAAAGATCATCAGGTATTAAAGACGAAGCCAGGATAGCAGAGAAGAAGTGGCTCATGTTCATGCAAAAAGGAAATCAGATGGTTCTTATGATAGTCCAAAAACTAAATTCCCAATCATATTCAGTTTCAACTTTCTGAATGAGATGAATGGGATTAAAATGATCTTGCTGAGAGGTAACTGATGTTGTGGTAGCAACCAATTTGAATGGGCTCAAAGCATGGCTTGATCATTGGATAGTTTTCTCATATGTAAAATGGGTAAGACAATACTGACTTCAAAATGAGGATTTATACAAAATTCTTGACTGCATATTTTGATGTATCTTCCTACAATTCTGAGGATGAGGTTGAGTGATAAAATGATGTGATTTTATTTCCTTTTTAATTTACAGGCCATACTGTTGAAATTAACTGTTAAAAATAGCAACTGCTATAAACTGTTACTGATTAACAGTTCTCTGTATTCTTTTTCATTGTCTTTTATTGTCATTGTTATTGTCTTTAAAAATTATAGAATTATGACTGTTTTTAGAATAAACAACAAGAATTGATATACATCATATTGCTAACAAGAATAGGTACTCAAAGAGGTTAACAAAAATATATTTTATTAAATATATAAAGGAATTTATTATATGGACAATGACTTAATTTGAGATCAAGTATTATCATTAGTGTTTAACCATCTTTCTCATCTGAGGTTACATTTCACTACCTCTAGTATCCTTCTCTAACTGATTAAAACCTTTGGCCATCGTGTCAATTTTGACTCATAATGACCCCATGTGAAACAGCAGAACAGTCTTATAAGGTTTCCAAGGCTATATTCCTTACGGAAGCAGAATGCCACATGTCTCTCCTGTGGAGCAGCTGGTAGGTTCAAATCACTTTTGGTTAGCAGTCAAGCAAATTGTTAACTACTGTAACCCCAGGACTCCTTCTAAGTACACCTAAAATATGTTCCCATAGAATTTCATATTTTCCTTCACATGATAATAAATAGAGTAAATACATTGTATATAAAATTATTTATATCAATTTCCAACATTAGATAGTAAGTTCCAACAGGTCAAAGAATTTATATTTTCCTTGGTGTGTTATAAGTGCCTGGTGCATGTCGTTGTTGTTGTATGTGCCGAGGTGTAGCACCCGACTCATAGTGACCCTTTCTTGGGTTTCTGAGGTGGTATCACTACAGAAGTAGATTGCCCAATGTTGCTTCCAAGGAGTGGCTGCTGGGTTTGAAACACCAGCCTTCTGGTTAGCAGTCAAGTGCCTTAGGCCCTACACTACCAGAGCTCTCGCCTGGTGCTTAGTAGGTAATAAGTAACCTTTGCTTCAATAAAAAGCGAACATCATGTAAGAAATCAAAACATGGATTTATAAATCTGTGTGTGTGTTCTGGTTATCTAGTGCCACACTGACAAGAATATACCACAAATGGGATGGCTTGAACAAACAGGAGTCCATTGTCTTACAGTTCAGGAGGTTAGAAGTCCGAGTTCAAAGTGCCAGGCTCTAGGGGCTGAGTGAAAGCCCCTAGACCTTGGGCTTCAGCTTTGCCTCTTGCTCCCAGCCCTCTGTAGCTAGAGGCATCTCTTCAGTTAGGCAGCTGCTTGCTGCTGAGGCTAACAATCCCAAGGTTGACAAATAAAATGGCACAGTCCCGATGTTACCAAACCACATGGCAGGCCATTAATTCAAGTCTTTTGTAAGTCCCAAGATCGGCAGAGCATAGCAGGCTGCTGAACAACAACACGGCTACATACAGGGTCCATGTGTGCCATAAGCTAGAGATCATTCTCAAAGCTTTTCCTTATATACAAGAAGAAGACCACATCTCAAAGGCAGCTACTCAGCTGCTTGTGGTAGATCCCACCATGGAGTTGATTGCCAGTCTCATCATGGGAATAACTACCACCAGCTGCTCACTCACTCAACCAGGCCCAGCCGAGTTGACATACAAATTTAACTACCACAGCGTGTGTGCATTCAGGAAATAAATGTTAGGGCAGAGAGATAAATGGATGTAAGAACATTTTAGGTAGAGATGTTATAAATGGCATCATTTGGAGCAGCACCTTGAATGAAATAAAATTATTATTATTATTATTATTATTAGGAATCCATGTAAAGATTTCAGTCAACATTGTTGTTCTAGGTAGGAAGAATATTAAGCAGAATTTATATGAATTGGGAAAAATAAATACAATATGATTTGAAGATTAAGATAAAGAGAAGAAAAAAAAAAAAACCTGATGAGCCTTGTAATAGGAAGTCATTGCAAGGTACAAGTTAAATGCACTTGTACCTTTGAAGATGAAGGAGGGTGTTTGATAAGAGGTGGAGAGATTGCAGGTCAGGCTGCTGCTCCATACCCACAAGATTCGCTAGCAGACCATAGGCAACGTCTATGAAATACACGAGTGACTGACTCCATACTGACCACCTAAGAATAAATAAATATGACAGATGCTTCTCTTCTGCTTTCCAAATCACACATACATTTCTCCTGTAGCTAATCAAGTGAGATGGAAGAATGAGTGGATGAGTAGATAGATAGATAGAGAGATGACAGATTGTATTGGATTACATTAGATTAGATTAACTAGATTTTGGGACAGTGTACTAAGACATATGATTAATCCTTGAAGCCAAGAAAGAGGTTTCATGATAAAGGAACTATTCACTATGGTAAAATGCCACTGAATGTTGTTGACTTGTCAGTTCTAGTGAACCTCTCTGTAGATTTGACAACTGCTGGATTGTAGCAAGTTTGACAAAGATGTTTCCGTGAATGAGTAGGAGATGGAAACAGGATTGAAGATGGTTGAAGAGAGATACATTTCACAAAGTAGAAATAATTCATATGTATAACTCTGCTGAGGAAATCTCCTACAAAGAAAAGTAGAGAAATAAAAGGACTCTGCAGGGAAGTATTTATTTTTAAGAGGGAAAACACTTCAAAATGTTTGTATGAAAAATTATTATGTCTGAAACAATATAAAACATTATATATTTTCAATAAATAATTGTCAATTTTTCATTTATTATGGTTCTCCTTAGGGCTACTTGATGTACATGGCATTTTTCTTTTTCTATATGACTTAATTCTTTTAATTGTGAAAGTATGAGGAATAACCAAACCCCAATGTATTGAAGAAATTGAGCTATGATTCTTCTCCATTTATCTTTCTTCCAAATAATGCAGATGATCTTGAGTCAGTTTTAGTTACTAATAGGTAAATTAGTTTGAAATATGTTGAGATAATGTATTTAATAATCAAAATATTTGTTAAACATCTGAGGATGGTAATGGTTAAAATAAATTTTGTATGAATTTTCTCTAATATGCCTAGGAAAATCATAATTTGAGACCCAGTTCTCAAGCTTTAGATATGCAGGGAATTTATATGCTTATCATACACACTTAATTATGACCCGAATGTTATGTAGTGAAAGCTGGTAGATGGAAAATGTGCCATTGATGATAGAAATTGATGCCAGAGATCTCATGACAGAATTTGGCAAAACCAATGAGTTACTCATTGCAAAACCTTTTTTTAAAAAAATGTAAATAATGTCTATGCACATGGACCTCACCAGATGGAATGCACATGGACCTCACCAGATGGAACACACAGGAATCAAAACAACTATTTCTGTGGAAAGAGATCATGGAGATGCTCAATCATTGGCCAGAACAAAGTCAGGGGCAAACTGTCTAACAGACCATCAATTGTTCATATGCAAGTTTAACTTGAACTAAATACACTGCTGTCGAGTTGATTTTGACTCATAGCTACCTACCCTTCCTTGGGTTTCTGAGGCAGTATCACTATGGAAGTAAATTGCCCCATCTTCCTTCTGAGGAGTGGCTGGTGAGTTTGAACTGCCAGTCTTCTGGTTAGTAGTCAAATGTCTTAAGCACTACACCACCAGAGCTCCTAGTTTAACTTGAAGTTTTAGAAAATTAAAATTAGCAAATAAGAGCCAAAATATGACCTTGAGTATATCACACCTCAATCTAGAGACCATCTGAAAAATAGATCTGACATATTGAACACAAATGATTGAAGACCATATGAGTTGTGGGATAGCATGAAGGATATCATATGTGAAGAAAACAAAAGGTGACTAGAAAGATAAGGAAAAAAGAGAAGACCAAAAAAGATGTTAGAAGAGACTCTGAAACTGAATCTTGAATAGAGAGCACCTAAGGTGATGAAATAAAAGAGTTGACCAGAAGATTTCCAAAGGGTAGCTGAAGAGGACAAAATAAAGTATAATAATGAAATGTGCAGCAACCTGAAGTTAGGAAATCAAAAGAGAAGAACACACTCAGCATTTGTCAAGGTAAAAACTGTAGAAATATTCAAGCCTTGAGTTGCAATATTGAATGATTCTACGGGGAAAATATTGAATAATGCAGGAAACATCAAAAGAAGATGGAAGGAATACAGAATTACTGTGCCCCCCCCCAAAAATGTGGTCAAGCTTCAACAATATCAGGAGGTAGAATATGGTCAAGAACCAATGGTACTGAAGTGAGAAGTCGGAGCTGCACTGAATGAATTGGTGAAAAACAAGGCTCCAGGAATTGACGGAATACCTGCTGAGAAGTTTCAACAGAAGGAGGTGCTCACTCACTTATGCCAAGAAATTTGGAAGACAGCTGTCTGGCCAACCTACTGTAAGAGATCCATATTTGTGTCTATTCCAAAGAAGGGTGATCCAGCAAAATGTGGAAATTATCAAATAATATCATTATTGTCACACACAAGTAAAATTTTGCTGAACATAATTTAAAACCAGTTACAACAGTATATTGATAGGGAAGTTCCCGAAATTAAAGCAGGATTTGGAAAAAAAATGTTGAACAAAGAATATCATTGCTAATATAAGATGAGTGTTAGCTGAAAGCAAAGAATACCAGAAAGATGTTTACTTATTTTTATTGACTATGCAAAGACATTCAACTGCATAGATCATAACAAGTTATGAATAACATTGTATGGGAATTCCAGAATAATTGTGCTAATGTAGAACATAGACCAAGACCATAGACCAAATGGCAGTCATTAGAACAGAATAAGGGATACTGCATGGTTTAAAATCAGGAAAGGTGCACACCAGGGTTGTATCCTTTCACTATACTTATTCAATCTGTATACTGAGCAAATAATCTCAGAAGCCGGACTCTACAAAGAAGAGCATAGCACCAGAATTGAAGGAAGACTCTTTTGACAACCTGCAATATGCAGATGACACAACCTTGCTTGCTGGAACTGAAGAAGACTTTAAGAACTTATGGATAAAAATAAGAGACTACAGCCTTCACTATGGATTGTATGTCAACATTAAGAAAATAAAAATCCTCACAAGTGGACCAATAAGCAACATCATAATAAATGGTGAAAAAATTGAAGTTATCAAGGATATAATTTTATTTGAATCCACAATCAATGCCCACATAAGCAGCAGTCAGGAAATCAAATGTTGTATTGCACTGGGAAAATCTGCTAAACAGATTTTAAGTGTTAAAGAGCAAAGATATCACTTTGAGGACTAAGGTGAGCCTGACCCAATCTATGGTATTTTCAATAGCCTCATATGCATGTGAAAGCTGAACAATAAGTAAGGAAGATCACAGAAGAATTGATGACTTTGAATTGTGGTGTTGGCCAAGGATACTGAATATACCATGGGCTGCTTGAAGAACAAACAAATCTCTCTTCAAGGGTGTACAGCCAGACTGCTCCTGAGAAGCAAAGAATGCATGGTCTCTTATACACTGAGAGACTTCGTCTCTTATTAATTGGTCATGATGTCAGAAGAGACTAATTCTTGGAGAAAGATATCATGTTGGGTAAAGTAAAGGGTCAGGAAAAAGGAGATGACTGGATTTGCACAGTGGCTGTGACGGTGGACTGGAATATGGTTACTATGGTGAATATGACACAGGACTTGGCAGTGTTTCATTCTGTTGTACATTAGGCACACTATGATTCATAACCAACTTGACACTTAACAACAAGTATATCGACTCCTCACTTATGGGCTATTTCATCATCAGACATTTCTCATTTATGACTATGGTAAAAAAATCTGTCCAAGTATTTTGCACAATAATGATGCACATCATTATTGAAAGCTGAGGTGTGAGGTTAGAGGAACACTGACTGTGGTTGAGGTTATGTGTCAACTTAGTTGGGCCATGGTTCTCAGTAGTTTGGCAGTTATATAATAACACAATTTAGTAGTTATGCAATGATGTAGTCATTATTTTGTAATCATAACACTGATTTTTGCATAACAACCTGGCTATTGGAACATAACCATGTCAATAAGTGAGGAGCAGATGTATAGAGTTTAGTATTGGTGCACCATCATTAATAGTAACTCTGATTTATGAGAAAATTTATTCAGTTACAAAATAAACTTTCAAAGAAGTATGTTGTAATACCTAACAATAATCCTAATATTACGTATATAGGCGGTCTTGGGATTACTAATGAGTTTTGTTTCTGCCGATCTTAAAGTTGCATTTGTACATAAGACAGAATAGTTAGGGACAGTTCATATCTAACATCAGTTAGTCAAATATTAACCTTAGTATATTGTATGTAGTGTACATTTCTATGTTTATAAAAGAAACATTTACAGATACACTAAAAACACTAAAACATCTTTAACCTAACAACACACTAATAATAAGAACAGTGTTTTGATGCTCTACCCAAAGTAGTACCCATTTATTATTACCAACCTTGTATGTATCTCAGCCAGTAGAATGCAGGTGGCTGTGGTCGGCTGCTGCCAGGGCAAGCTGGACAACATCTGTGAGACACTGTTGGTAGTGGAGCTGTGCATCCTGGACAGGTGAACATACTACTGTGGCTGCTGAAACTTCCAGATGGTACACAAGGAGGCAGCTCTATGCTTAATGGTAGGGTTGCCTAAGTATGTCCACATTCAGACTTTCTAGGTTAGGGGCACAGCTTGGACCAGAGACACTGTAGTGTGAAGTGTGACTAGCCAGCAATGGAGAGACAACTTAGGCTAAGCTCAAATTCCCTCTGCCACTGACTGACTTAAATAGTTGTTTCTCTGTCCCCCCTGAGTTCTTGCAACTGTTTTAGAATTTTCAAAAAAAAAAAAAAAACTCACTGACTATGACTGGGTTTTGACTCATAGCAACCCCCCTTGGGTTTCTAAGGCTGTTATTCTTTATCTGTGAAGTGGCTTGTGGGTACAAACTGCTAGGCTTTTGGTTAGCAGCCAAATACCTTAATCACTACACTACCAGAGCTCATTATCTACAAGACTTAAAACAAACAACAACAACAACAACAACAAAAAAAACTCAATGCTGTTGAGCTGGGTCCAACTCATAGCAACCCTTCTTTGTGTTTCCAAGGCAGTGTCACTACAGATGTAGATTGCCCAATCTTCCTTCCAAGAAGTGGCTGGTGGATTTGAACCACCAGCCTTCTGGTTAGCAGTCAAATGTCTTAGGCACTACCACCAGAGCTCCCTCTATAAGACCTAGTTCTTTGTAAATGTCACTTTCCTTTTTTATAAGGAATTGCAGTCAGCAGGGAGTGAATTAGAACTGGGAAGTAGAAACGGATAGATTTAGATATATACTTTGTTCTTAATAAAACTCTTCTACTAGTTCATTTAATAATGATCCAAGAATTGTTATTATCCAGGACTCTGTAGAGAGGTTGGTCATTAAGTATGGGTTGCACATGAGTTGGATATTTCTAGCCTGGTGATTTGTCTGTATATACTTTGACACTATGACATATGAAATTACTGAAAAGTTATTCTTTCATGTAAAATTTTAACCTACCGAAATCCATAACTCAGAAAAATTCACAAATACTGTATCAAGAATTTTTAACAAAATAGTAAAAATCATGAGATCAGCCAGATTGTAGAAATCTTTAAAATAACAGCTTTATAAATTGAAATGCAAATTCAAACCAATCAAAATAGAATCATCCAATGTTGAACACATTTGAAACTAAGGAAATATTTATTTTTTTCACTCATCCATTATGCATTGTTTATATGTGGTATAACAAAGGAGAAACACTGCATTTTGCCCTGCATTCTTTGCTAGAAATAGAAAAAGCCATAGTTCTTTGTTTAAAACTAGCAAAGTGTATAAACTAATTTACTGCACTGTTGCATATAATTGATGTTTTTTACTCCTTTCAGATCCCCTATATATACAATCCACCCGTAATTTCCTTGAAGCCATCTTAATTCATACCAATGAGAAGTCATATCTATCTCAACAGAAGCAAAGATTATGATTTGTACAATCTAATGCAAATCAATGCCATGAATGCATATTCATAAAAACACTATCTCTAGTCTCTTTGAGTAGTACTGGTGAAGGTTTTTTTTTTTTTTTTTTTGAATCATCATACACTCACACGAAGGAATTCCTTACAGTGATTGTTTCTGGGAAAGAAAACAGGGATGCAGTGACTCCCATTTAAATTTTCCTATGTGCAGATTATTACCTATATA
>NW_006921960.1:542910-548966 GCF_000298275.1 Orycteropus afer afer
ATTAGTAAAATCTTATAAATACAGTTTAAATAATTAAAACAAACAAACAAACAAACTGGTAAAAAAAAAAAAAAAAAAAAAATGGTAGTGCTGTATTGGGCAAGAGACTGATCTCTGAAATTTATAGAAAACTTTAACACCTCAAAAAAAAAAAAAAAAGCAGTGATATTACAAACAAAAGTGTAGTGACCAACAGTTATGACTATGACTCTTTTATTCTTTTTTAATGAAAAATACATGTATTTTCCATTTAGACAACCTTACCACCAATTTTAGTTTTGCTTTCAAGTTATTTCTTATGACTTACTAAAATTTAAAATTCTTTTTTTCTATGCTATTGAAAATTGTTAAAGGCAGATAGACATATCAACTAAAAAAGAATTTTAAAATATTTTTCCTTTTATTTATTTATTTAAAATAAGTGTTACTTTTCTATATTTTTAAAGTAAGTATAACTTATCTGTCTCTGGCTCATCCACTAAAACACATTTGCTCAACATATCCATCATATATAATTGTCCATAATCAGTACATGCTGTAATAGGTGACATTATCTCTGCACTTTGTGAATGTGAGCAAGGCAATAAAGTAGTCATCACTCTGTTCAGTATTGGTTACACCTGTATTTACACCAGGATGGGATTGCAATGCCACCTGACAATTTCTCTATCATTGTAACTCTACTCTGGGTACCAGAAATACATTTAAAAAAAAATCAGATTCAAAAAAATAATGATCAAAAAAGAGCTGTGATACTTCAAGTTAAATGCAACAAGTACTTATTCATTCATTTAATGAACACTCATTACATTCTACTTACAATGGGTCAAATTTAGTAAAGGGCATAACTACAACTCTTTTAGAGCTTTGTCTAATATTTTTTATGAGAAAGACATAAGCAATTATCCCATGAGCTTTTATGAGAGAAGCAAACTTTTGGGTATGTTACAAATTGAGAGGGACAATATACAATTTTTTTAGGTATCAATTTTATGATTTCATAATTCCTATTGATAGACTATAAGATGTTCTATAACCTGACGAATTCTGCTTCTGTCTTAATATTAATGTAAATGTTTGCAAACTTAAGATAATGTGTTTAAAATGTAGGGCCATTAATGATAGAAATTTTTGATGTTCCTTAGTATTTAAATTATTTAGCTTACTAACAATTTCAAGTTTGTCTTAAAAATACAGAAAAGAAAAACAACATGTGCCTAACTATTTATTTAGACCTAATTTCTGAGACTGATTCAGAGACCTTTTTTTCTTTGTAGTCAATAACACATTTTTAGAGTATTAAAAATGAATTGTGGTTTAAAAATTTTGAAATGCAAATAAGAAAATAATAGATTGTTAACAATGTGATTCCTCAAAAATAATCAGTTTAACTTCTCAATACTACTTTTAATGATGTAAAATTAAATTTTATGTAATTGTTGCATTATTGGTAGATCATGATACTGTAAAATATCTCTGTAGATCAGTTAATAGAAATGATAAGCACATTTAAAAAGCCAGATTCCTTGTTCTTGGATGCATGTCATAATTTCAAATGTTACATAATTTAAAATAAACTTACAAAACACTCTGTTGTGTATCAGCCAAACAAAATAGAAAAAAAAAAAAAGCTTTTAGAGAAGAATTCAACAATTCCAGGTAGATTTTAGTGGATATGAAGAAATAATTGAGTGCTTGGCATCTAACTTTATAGGTCAAACCTGAAAAGGCAATATCTGAAAATAAACTGATATAAAATTGTGGAATTTTAGTTGGTGGTTTCATAAAACAAGTTGAGTGTGTGACCTGGATTTCCGAAGGTGCAAGGAACAAAGACATAGTTTGTTAAGAACTAAAATCTAGCCCAGGCCATGGAATCTTGAAACAATCTATATATGATCAAGATCATATATAGACACAACATAAATGATCAAAGAGGAGGTAAAAATATGAAACAATTTAAATCCCAGTTTTCTGGTTATGAGAAGTGGATATCGGGGACTGTCAGGTCTTTCAGAGCTAAAGCCAAATAACAAGGCTAAACCTAGGAACTGACAAACTTTAATGTGGTATTTAAAATCCATTACCTTGCTATAATAAGTGATCAGTGGTTATATTTTTATTTTCATACTATTTCAAAAACCTTATTTATCAACTAGTAAGTGAGGATTAAGTGCATTAAACCAAAATATTAAAAAAAAAAAAAACTGCCTTCGATTCAATTCTGACTCATAGTGACCCCTCCTTGGGTTTCTGAGACTATATCTCTACAGAAGTAGATTGCCACATCTTCCAAGAAGTGGCTGGTGGGTTTGAACCACCAGTCTTCAAATTCTTTAATTTAAATTAAATTAGTATTTGAAAGATTAAACTGAACAAAAATCAGCACACAAAATGGATTCAAATTTTAATTGCATAACACTTTTTATTATAAAATTAATTTTAAGCCTATTTCCAAATACTGTGTTTGGAATAATATATTCATGATGTCACTCATACATTTAAAACATTTGGAGCTAATTTAAAAAGCTGTTATAATAGAAGATGTTTTGCTTATTGCTTTAATGTGACCTTTTCAAATTTGTGCATATAAAATGACAGAGGTGACCTGCTCATTTGTATAAAGATTAAAAGTAGACTTACTTTCATTGCTAAATTATATTATTCCTTTTTCCCCTTGTACTCTTTGTGAAATAACATAGATTTAGATGATATGGCAATATGGAAATTATGTGACTTTAGCAACAAATGATGTGAGTATGTAAGTATGTTTATATATGTACATATATATATATGTGTGTGTATACAACCCAGTATGTTCCAAGTGTTCAAGATAAATATGTGTATGGAAAAATAAAAAAATATTTTTTATGTGATAAAAACATTGAATTTGTATATTGCATTATATCTTCGCAACAACAGCAGAAGTCTAATATTTGTAAGTTCCTTAATCTCCTTTATCCTTGCAGAACATCTAAAATATAAAAAAATAATAAAAATAAAAATATATTTGTGGTCGAAGGGACCATATTAGTGGCATCTTTTCCTCAATGTCATCTTTTAGATTTGGATGCACATTATCATGCTTGATCCACTACCTTCAATCTCTTCAGGATTCAGGTAGATTCAGAGACAGGCCGTGTAAATGTGTTTCTTCTCTTTCTATATTATACACTGAGCCAGGAAATTAATCTACAGTAAGGTAAGACAATAAGTACAGAAAGGTCTATGTATTTAAACTACATGGACTTTGCAAGTCTGCAGGTACATGTGTATGTGTGAGTGTTTGAGAATGAGAGCATGCATGCAAAAAGAAACAGTGATGAAGAGAAAACATTTTGGTTATGTGATTAATTATTATTAGAAAAAAATTAGCTATTTCCAAAATACGTTCCTATTACAGACTTGTAGCCAGTATTATTTATGAATTGCTGTGACAAATAGATCCAAAATATAGAACTTAAACACAAGAAGTTTTTTTTTTTTTTTTTTTTTAATAAAACTAGTGTTGTTAGGTGCTGTCGAGGCATCTCTGACTCATAGCAACTTGATATACAACAGAATGAACACTGCCTGGTCCTGTGTCAGCCTCGCAATTCTTGTTGAGGGCCTTCCCCTTTTTCATCGACCATCCACTTTACCAAGCATGATATCCTTCTCCAGAGAATAGTCCCTTCTGACAACATGACCAAAGTAGGTGAGACGAAGTCTGACCATTCTCACTTCCAAGGAGCATTCTGGCTGCACTTAGTTCAGGACAGATTTATAAATTCTTTTAGCAGCCTGTGGTACTTTCAGTATTCTTCACCAACACCACAACTCAAAAGCATCAATTCTTCTTCTGTCTTCCTTATTCATTTTCTAATAAAACAAATAATCCACATAATAATCCAAAAGAGGTATTATTAGACTCTGTGTTATAATCAAGAGACTAAGCCTACTGCCATCTTATGCTTCCACTATCCTTGGGACATTGTCAGCATCCAGTGTTGTTGTTAGTTGTTAGAACCATCGAGTCATCTCTGACTCTTAGTGACCCTACACACAGCAAAGCCAAACACTGCCAGGTCCTGAGCCAGCTCCAAAATCCTTGTTATACTTTAGCCCATTGCCACTGCCACTGTGTCAATTAATCTCACTGAGGGTCTTTCCCTCTTCGTCGGCACTCCACCTTACCAAACATGACATCCTTCTCCAGGGAATGGTCCCTTCTGACAACATGACCAAAGTAGTTGAGAAGAAATCTGGCGATTCTTGCTTCCAAGTCTGGCCATTCTTGCTTCCAAGAATGGAAGTCCCTCTGCACTTCCTCCAGGGTAGATTTGTTAGTTCTTTTAGGAGTCCATGGTACTTTCAGCATTCTTTGCCAACACCACAACTCAAAAACATCAACTCTTCTTCACGCTTCCTTATTCTTTTCCCAGATCGTACATGCATATGAGGTGATTGAAAATACCCTGGCTTGTGTCAGGTGCACCGTAGTCCTCAAGGAGACATCTTTGTCTTGATATCTTTAGCACTTGAAAGAGGTCCTTTGCAGCTGATTTGCCCAGTGCTATATGTCAGCGGATGTCCTGACTCCTGCTTCCATTGGCATCGATTGTAGACCAAAGCACTGTGAAGTCTTCGACAATTTCAATATTTTCTCTATTTATCATGATGTGGCTTATTAGTCCAGTTGTAAGCATTTTTGTTTTCTTTATATTGAAATGTAATGCATACTGCAGACTGTATGCTTCAATCTTCATCAATAAGTATTTCAAATCATCCTCACTTTCAGCAACCAAAGTTGTGTCATCAGCATATTGCAGGTTGGTAATGCAATTCTGATGCCACATTCTTCTTCATATAGTCCACCTTCTCAGATTATTAGCTCAGCATATAAATTGAATAAGTATGGTGAAAGGATACAACCCTCACACACTCCCTTCTTATTTTAAACCATGCAGTGCCCCCTTGTTCTGATTGAATGACAGCCTCCTGGTCTACATACGGGTTCCTCATGAGTATAATTAAGTATTCTGGAATTCCCATTCTTCTCAATGTTATTCACAATTTGTTATGGTCCACACAATCAAATGCTTTTTCATAGTCGATAAAACACAAGGAACAATCTTTCTGGTTTTCTTTGCTTTGAGCTAAGATCCATCTTACATCAGCAATGGCATTCCCTCATTTGACATCCTCTTCTGAGTCCAGCTTGCATTTCTGGAAGTTCTCTGTCAATATACTGCTGTGACTGTGTGTTGAATTATCTTCAGAAAGATTTTACTTGCATGCCATATTAATAATATTGTTTGATAATTTCCACATCTTGTGGGATCACCTTTCTTTGGAATGGGTACAATTATGGATCTCTTCCAGTCAGCTGGCCAGGTAGCTGTTTTCCAAATCTCTTGGCATAGTTGAGTGAATGTCTTCAGTGGGGAATCCATTTGTTGAAACATCTCAATAGGTATTCCATCAATTCTTGGAGCCTTGTTTTTCACCAATTCCTTCAGTGCAGCTTTGACTTCTTCCTTCAATACCATTGGTTCTTGATCATATGCCAACTTCTGAAATGGATGAAGATCAACCAGTACTTTTTGGTACAGCATCCACTAGATGGATGGAAATAATGAGGGTATTGAGGGGGAATATGAGTTCTTTAAAAGATTTTCTTAGAAATGGTATACATCATGTCTCATACTC
Source organism: Orycteropus afer afer (assembly GCF_000298275.1). NCBI lineage: Eukaryota > Metazoa > Chordata > Mammalia > Tubulidentata > Orycteropodidae > Orycteropus > Orycteropus afer. The sequence continues at coordinate 548,602 of NW_006921960.1, forward strand.
TAGAGCTAGGCCTTAGTCACAAGGACTACCTAATATTGCCAAAGGATGATGGGAAATCCAATCTAACTATGTTTCCAGGGATATGAAAATATTTGAAAAACAAAACAATCTTCATTTCTAGTTACTTAATATTCCTATGCCACATCCTCCTACCGAGAACATACTTATCCACCTGACAAGTTAGACAAAAATGCCACCTAATTTTTTAATCTGGCTCACTACTTAGGATTTCATGGCCAATGCACAATCTCCATGTCCTGCCTGGAACTGTATATTGTCATCCCTTTAACTAATAAGTCTTGGTGGAGATTTATAAGAACCAGGAAGACAATAGATACTAAAAAAAAAAAAAAAAAAAAAAATTC
>NW_006921960.1:552011-558434 GCF_000298275.1 Orycteropus afer afer
AACAACAACAACAACAACAGAGCTTTTAGTCACAATCCTTGTGTTTTATTTTCTAATAAATTTCCTTAAAAGCTAAATAGATTATTAATTTCTCTTAAATTTCATATGCTGGGGATAATATGCAACGTTCTTTCCTACATATGATTATTAAGTTTTCCTTATATCTTTGTTTCCTTTTCTTCTCTTGTCCTTTCTCATGATCATTTAGAAAAAAGTTTTAGTTGGAAGAAAAACATCCTTTATTTAACTTCTGCCACAATGATATAATAAGGAGTTCTGGTGTTGTAGTGGATAAGGCATTTAGTTTCTTATGCCACCAGGAGGTTGGTGGTTAAAACTTTCCAGCTGCTCCACAGGAGGAAGATGAAGCAACTACTTCAGTAAAGCTTTGGAAATCCAGTGGGAATTGCTATGAGTTGGAATTGACTGGATAGCAAGTAGGGGGCTGTTTCTGTTGTAGAGAGTTATAGAGGTGACTTGCACTTAACTGAGAAATTTTAAAGCCTTCTTTTTTTAACTCTATAATTCAGAATATTTTTATCTCCCATCTTTAGGGGTCCAGAAACAAGCTGATGTTGCAATACTGTGAGAATGCAATTAAATAGAGCCTATTCTTTTTATTTACAATTTTGAATCAATTAATTATCATCTGAGATCATCTCTTTCATGTAATTTTATGTGATAATTATTAACACACACAAATTATTATTTTGGTTTTTCATGTCTATTTTTCCTCTTGAAGAGTGGTTCTCAAGTGGAAGTAATCCCCCAAACAAAAGGACATTTGGCAATATCAAGGGACATTTTTAGTTGTTATTATTGGGAGCGAATTCACTGACATCTAGTGGGTACAGGCCATGGATGCTCCAAAACATCCTACTGTGTACAGAATAGTGCCCTCAGAAAAGTGTTATTCAGTTCAGAATAACAGTGCCAGAGTCAAGATACCTGGCCTATAGCTACATGCCAGTAGGAACTTGGTCTAGCCTCTCTAAGTTATAATTTACACAATTTTTTTTTTAAATTTAATGTTAAAATTATGAGACTCTATTTCTTGTTGACATCTAGCCACTGAAGTCAGTAGTGGAACCTGCCATGCTAGTACTATGTTTCACTTCTGTTGCTGTAGTTGTTATGGTAGAACCTCACTAAATAAATAATTTCCAAATATTTGTTATGGTGAAACTAACTACAGTAGAAAATGGACCCAGAAATATGAACATAGGCCAAACATATTAGTAGCTAATTTATTGCTTATATGACAGTTGAATGTGGTATGTGGCCTCTATCATCCCCTGGGGCCTCTTCATCTTGCCATATGGTTGATGAAAGAAAAACAGAAAGACTGTGGAGAAAACACAATTCGTTCTTAAAATACTAAACTTGGAAATGAATGCCACTTCAATTCATATTAGATTGGCTAGAACTCAAAGTTACAACCACTTCTTCCTAACAGGGAGGCTTGAAAATATTGCTTTTCTGAGAAAGAAATAGGAATGAATATAGGGAAAATATCTTCTGTCACAAAACTTACTGATGATTTTAGAGCTTTTCAAAGTTAAAAACTGTAAGGCAATACTAGCACAAGGTTTTGCATTCATTTCCATTGCTATTATAAAAATGCAGCAAATTTAGGTACCAACAATAACATAAATTTGTTTAATTTTACTTTGGAAAGTCAAAAGTTAAAAAAAAAAAAATTGTCATTGGGGCTAAAATTCACTACATTCCTTTTGTTTTTGTTGTTGTTGTTTGTTTGCCTTTTACAACTTCTAGCCCACATGCCTTGGTTCATGGCTCTGTATCATTGTGAATCCTGAGTTATTGTCACATCTTTTTTTTTTTTTTCTATCTGCTTTCATCTTCATATCACCTTTTCTGACTCTAGTTCTGCGTCCTTGGTTGCTGTGATTACGGATCAAGATAATCTCTCAATCACATCTGAATTAGACCCTTAAGTAAATCACATCTCCAGAGACTATGCTGCCATGTAAGATAATACAATATTCACAGGGTTATGGGGATTAGGACATGGACATAATCGGGGGAGAGTGACATTATTGAGCCCACTACAACAGGAAACAGGTAGGGACCATATCAGCCTTTTTTACTGCTTTACTTTGAGTTTTTATTTCTGTGCTTGGACCAGGATATATATTTGATAAATAATTTTAAGTAGATAAATTCATCAATTGATTTTTCTTAAATGATATATAACTTTTCAAGGCATATATTTTATTTGTATGTATTGATAACTAAGGGAGTGCTGGTAGCGTAGTGCTTGAGGCACTTGACTGCTAACCAAAAGGCTGGTGGTTCAAACCCACCAGCCACTCCTCATAAGGAAGATGGGACAATCTATTTCTATAGTGGTCCTGCCTCGGAAACCTAAGAAGGGGTCACTATGAGTCACGTCTGACTGTACAGCACATAATAACAACAACAACATTGATAACTAAAAACATGTCAAATTACATCAAAATATCTTTATGATTAAAATAAAGCTTGTCTGTTTTAGAGTCTGAATATAATATAGATTTTACATTGTTGTTGTTGATGTTATGTGCTGTCGAGTCAGATCTGACTTATAGAGACCCCTCCTTGGGTTTTCGAGGCAGTATCCCTACGGAAGTAGATTGCCCAACCTTCCTTCCGAGGAGTGGGGAAAGAAAATGAAAAACCTCATTTACGAACCTGTATCTATTTGAATTTTTCTAGAAAGAGAAAATCCTCTGTATTTGGAAAAATTTGATGTAATAATTAGTTACAAGCATAATTATTAAAATATTCCACTAACTCACAGCTGTGGAGTCAGATCTGACTCATAGTGACCACTCCTTGTGTTTCCAAGACAGTATCACTACAGAAGTAGATTGACCATCCTTCCTTCAGAGGAGTGGCTAGTGGATTTTAACTCCCAGCCTTCTGGTTATCAGTCAAATGTCTTAGGCATTATGCCACCAGAGCTCCTCAATGTTAATTTTATCTGAAAATATTTTCATGTAAAACAAAATAGCAAACCTCAAACCAATATTTTAGTTAGACTGAAATTACTTTTAGCATGTCTGAATGTATAATCAATAAGCTGTATCTTCTTATTTCAGATATCTTGAGCTTAATTGATTACATACATTAAAATGCATTACTCATATAGTTATATACTTATATATGTGTGTACATACTCATATATAATTTTAAGATTTACTTTAAAAATATTGTAAATCTATTACCTTAATTCTCAGAAATTAAGAATTCCTTCATTCTCAAAAAACCTTTACAGTGGAATAATAAAACACAGAGCAGCAGGGATATCAGGTAAGGGGAGGGACACAGATCCCACCCCCAAGAGGCAGTAAGCAGAGAGGTTTTGAACAATTAAGGAAGACAAACTTGTCAGCTTTCTTGTTGCTTCGAGGCTTGAATCTGTGCCACCAGTGTTTGAAATGCCAGCAAGGTTGCACATGGTGCACAGGTTTCAGTGCAGATTACAGACTGAGAAAGATAAGGAAGAAGGATTCTTTTATTCTCAAAGAATTGGTCAGGGAAAACATTATGAATAGCAGAGAAACACTGTCTGATACATTATTGTGCAACTTTATGAATAGCCCAGAAACATTGTCCAATGCAGTGCAGAAGGCTACGCCCCTTAGGTCGGAACTCTCAAAATACAATTGGGAAAGAGGTGCATCATCAGAGCAAAACCAACCTTACTTATATGGATAAATTAAAGCTTTTGAGACCTCCATTTGCTTACGTGGCACAACTCAATTAGAGAAGAAATGTTGCAAACATCCGTTAATAATCAAAACATGGAATGCATGAAATATGAATCTAGGAAAATTGGAAATTGTAAAAAATGAAATAGAACATATAAAGATTGATACCCTAGGTGTTAGTGAGTTGAAATGGACTGGTTTTGGCCATTTTGAATCACACAAAGGTATGATTCACTATGCCAGGAAAGACAATATGAAGAGGAATGGTGTAACAGTCATCATTGCAAAGGATGTTTTAAGATCTGTCCTGAAGTACAGTGTTGTCAGTGAAAGGATAATATCCATATACCTACAAGGAAGACCAGTTAATAGTACTATTATTCAAACTTATGCACCAACCACTAACACCAAAGATGAAAAAATTGAACATTTTTATCACCTTCTGCTGTCTGAATTTGAACATGTAATCAAGATGTGTTAATTATCACTGGTGACTAGAATGCAAAAGTTCAAAACAAAGAAGAATTACTGTAGTTAGAAAATTTGGCCTTGGTGACAGAAATGGCTCTGGAGATCACATGATAGAATTATCAACACCAATGACTTATTCATTGTAAATGCCTTCTTTCAATAACAAATGGTGGCTATACATGTGGATTCATGAGATGGAGTTCACAGGAATTAGACTGACTTCATCTGTGGCAAGAGGTGATGGAAAAGCTCAATATCTTCACCCAAAACCAGGCTAGGAAATGATTGTGCATCAGACAATCAACTGTTCATATGCAAGTTCAACTTGAAGTTGAAGACAATTAATACAAGTCCATGAGAGCCAAAATATGGCCTTGAATATATCCCTCCTGAATTTATAGAACATCTGAAAATAGATTTGATGCATCAAACACCAATGACCGAAAACCAGAAGAATTGTGGGATGATATCAAGAACAACATCCATGAAAAAAGCAAAGGTCATTAAAAAAGAGGAGAAAAGAAGAAAACATCAAAATGGATGTTAGATAAGACTCTGAAATTTGCCTTTGAGAGAAGAGTAGCTAAAGCAAATGGAAGAAATGACAAGATAAAAGAGCTGAACAGAATATTTCAGAGACCAGCTCAAGTGGAGAAAACCAATTACTATAACAAAATGTTTAAAAACCTGGATTTGGAAAACCACACAGGATTTCTAAAGTTGAAAGAACTGAGGAAAAAACTTAAGTCTCAAGTTGCAATATTGAAAGATTCTATAGACAAAATATTGAATGATGCAGGAAGCATCAAAAGAAGATGGAAGGAGTATACAGAGTCACTCTACCAAAAAGACCTGGTAAATCTTCATCCATTTCAGGAGGTGGCGTATAATCAAGAACTAATAGTATTGAAGGAAGAAGTTGAAGCTGCACTGAAGGAACTGACAAAGAACAAGACTCCAGGAATTGATGGAATACCCATTGAAGTGTTTCAACAAATGATAAGCTACTGGAGTTCCTCACTTGGCTATGCCAAGAAATTTGGAAGACAGCTACCTGGCAAACTGAGTGAAATAGACCCATATTTGTACCCATTCCAAAGAAAGGTGATCCCACAGAATGTGGAAACTATCGAAGAATATCATTGGTATCTCATGCAAGTAAAATCTTACTGAAGATATTTCAAAAATGGCTGCAGCAGTATATTGACAGGGAACTTCCAGAAATGCAAGCTGGTTTCAAGAGAGGACGTGGAATGAGGGATATCATTGCTGATGTCAGATGGTTCTTGGCCCAAAGCAAAGAATACCAGAGAGATGTTTACTTGTGTACTATTTACTATGCAAACGCATTTGATTGTTTTGATCATGACAAATTATGGGTGATATTGAGAAAAACGGGAATTCCAGAACACTTGATTGTATTCATGAGGAACCAGGCTGTCGTTCGAACAGAACAAGGGAACACTGCATGGTTTAAAATCAAGAAGGGAGTGTGTCAGGGTTGTAGATAAATACTTGTTCAATCTGTATGCTGAGAAGATAATCCAAGAAGCTGGACTATATGAAGAAGAAAGTGGCATCAGGATTGGAGGAAGAATCATTAACAACCTGTTATATGCTGACAACACAATTTTGCTTGCTGAAAGTGAGGATGACTTGAAGAACTTGCTGATGAAGGTTGAAGAATACAGTCTGCAGTATGGATTACATGTCAATATAAAGAAAACAAAAATCCTCACAACTGGACCTATAAACAGCATCATGATACATGGAGAAAAGATTGAAGTTGTTAAAGACTTTACATTGCTTTTTTCTACAATTGATGCCAGTGGAAGAAGCAGTCAGGACATCAAGTGATGTATAGCACTGGGCAAATAGGCTGGAAAGGACCTCTTTCAAGTGCTGAAGAGTAAAGATGTCTCCTTGAGGACTGTGGTGCACCTGACCCGAGCCATGGTGTTTTCAAGTACTTCATGTGCATATGAGAGCTGGAAAATGAATAAGGAAGAGTGAAGAAGAGTTGATGCTTTTGAGTTGTGTTGCTGGCAAAGAATGCTGAAAGCACCATGGATTGCTAAAAGAACTAACAAATCTGTTCTGGAGGAAGTGCAGACAGAATGCTTCTTGGAAGCAAGAATGGCCAGACTTCTACTTTGGTCATGTTGTCAGAAGGGACCATTCCTTGGAGAAGGATGTCATTCTTGATAAGGTACAAGGACAATGAAAAGGGGGGGGG
>NW_006921960.1:558824-601882 GCF_000298275.1 Orycteropus afer afer
TTTTTTTTTTTGCTGATGCTCTACTTTACCAAGCATGAAATCTTTCTCCAGTCACTGGTCCAACCTGTTAACATATATGTGAAATGAAGCCTCATCATTCTTCTTTCTAACAATCATTCTGGTTGTACTTCCTCCAAGACAAATTTGTCATTCCTCTGGTAGTCCACAATGTCTTCAATATTCTTCACCAACACTATAATTCAAAGACATTGATTCTTCAGTTTTCCTTCTTTATTTTCTACCTTTGCAGGTATGAGAGGTGATTGAAAATGGCTTAATTTTTTTTTTACATGTCTTGGGTCAGGCACACCTTCATCCTCAAAGTGATATATTTGCTTTTTAACATTTTAATGAGATATTTTGCAGCAAATTTTCCCAATGCAATAGGTCTTTTGATTTCTTGAATGATGCTTCCATGGGCACTGATTGTGAATCCAAGTAAAATGAAGCCCTTGACAACCTCAAGTTTTTCTATTTATCATGATGTTGCTTATTGGTCCAGTTATGAGAATTTTTGTTTTATTTATGTTGAGGCATAATCCATACTGGAGACTGTAGTCTTTGATCTTCATCAGTTAAATACTTCAAGTGCTTTTCACTTTCAGCAAACCATTAACAACCTGCAGTATGTAGATAGTACTGCATACTGCAGGTTGTTAATGAGTTTTTCTCCAATCCTGAAACCATGTGCTTTTTATATAGTCCAGCTTCTCAGAGTATTTAGTCAGCGTACAGATTGAATAAGTATGAATGAAAGATACAATCTCAAAGCATATCGGCTGGTACCCTTTAAATCATTTATAAAGGACATTAAAGCAGTTACTATTGCAGTTGATATAATCTACTTTACCAAACTCTAAGTTTCTTCAAAAGGAGCTCTGGTGGTTTAGTGCTTAAATTAGATGAAGTTTGCAAAGGCAATTTAAACAGTAAAGAATATATAAAGTGGTAGTCATACTTTTGAAATTGTAGTAAAAGTAGGTATTTAATAAATAGGCGTTGGATAAATTAAATACAGGCTTCATGCTAAGCAACAACATTTTAAAGCTTTAACTGCAAAGGAAATATTGTCTAGATTAAATATCTGATTTCGATGTAAAAACTTCCTGAATTATATATAATATGACTATTACTTTAGTTATGCAACACTTCAAATTCCAAGTGGACGTTTTTGCATATAACAAATAAAGTATGTAGCCCTGGAATATAAATAACAAAATGTATTAAAAGTGCTGATTTTTCTACTTTTGCTAAATAACTTGGTGATGTTTTAAACCTCATGACATTCATACTCCTTAATTATTTTCCTTCTGATGTAGTGAAAATAAAATTCCACCACATAGTATGTGTCAATTAAAAAATATAGTCAATTCAGATTGACAAAAATAATTTCAAGTAAAAAAAAAAAAACATCTATATGTTTAGAACCATCCATGACTCTCCTAAATTCTCTTCAAATCTCTTATTTAGAAACTATGTGCCTCCAGCTATGAATGATGTGAAATGTTGATGAGAATAGGACAGAAAATAAATATATAGTTATATTTTGAAAGACATTTGAGATTCATCAGTATATAAAACCATCAGCTACAACTTTAGCAATCATTCACAATAGCATATTTACAAATAGCCAATGAACAAATGAAAATGTGTGCAATCTATGTCAACAAAACTCACTGCCATTGAGGCAGATCTGACTCACACTGACTCCTCCTTAGATTTCTGAGGTGGTATCACTACAGAAGTATATTGTCCAACCTTCCTTCTGAGGAAGTGGCTGGTGGGTTAGTCATCATGAAAATGAAAAAAAAAAAAAAAAAAAAAACTTGCAAAAGCAAATACTGGTAAGAATATGGAGCAACAGGGCTATCATAAAATGTTGATTGGAATGTGAAATGGTATAACTTTGGAAGTTTCTTAAAAAAAGAAGCATGTACTAACTCTGTTGGTATTTGTCATAGAGTCGGCCCCGACTCATAGCGACCCCTCCTTGGGTTTCTGAGGCAGTATCACTACGGAAGTAGGATTGCCCAACCTTCCTTCTGAGGAGTGGCTGGTGGGTTTGAACCGCCAGCCTCTGGTTAGCAGTCAAGTGCCTTAGGCACTATGCTACCAGAGCTCCCGTACTAACTATAGTAGGCAGAAATTTCACTTCTCAATATGTATCCAAGATAAATGAAAACTTAAAATTACACAAAGACTTATATACAAATGTTGATAATGCTTTAGTTATAATAATCAATCTTTGTAAACTGCTCACATGCCTACAAGTAGACAATCAGATAATTCAAAACATATTAATTTAAAGAAATGTTACTTTGAAATCAAAATAAAATGAAGCAGTGGTACCAGCAATAACATAAATGACTCTCATGCATATATTTTATTAATCATATGAATATCTAAGGAATTCATCTAATCTAAGTGACAAAGATCACAACAGTGGTTTTATTGGTTTGTAGTAGGAGAAGAATTCACGAAGAAGAGATGAAAGGAAACTTTTGGAATAATGTTAATGTTCTATATCTTAACATAAGGGTACTTACATGTGGATCTGTTTGCTGAAGCTCATAAAGTGTACACATAAATAAGGACATTATAATTTCTTTAAATCATATATCCATAATATCACCTAAAAATTGTAAAACCATAGAATTAATACACAGAAAAAATATCAAATTCTTCTGAAATATAATCATAAGATTTTTTCCAGAATTTTTCAAAAGAATGAAAATAAAGAATTAATGTAAAAATATAAAATATATGAGTATAAAGAACAATAAATTGCCAAACCAACTATGTAGGTCTGGAATAAAACATGAGGACAAATTAATAAAAATCATAATTAAAGTCATGTTTGGTGTGTTATAAATCTAAAGGGAAAGAAAGATTACAGCATTTTAATACTTTAAAAAATACATCAAGAGATATCACTCATGTTTAAGGCATAGAACCCACTCTCAGACTTACAAGTGCTCAGAGAGTAACTTTTTGAAAACAATTACTAGAATATGATTTTATTGCAGCCAACTGGAGGTAATTCATAAAAGAAGACAAAACTAGGAAAAAACAAAACAAAATATATTTATACCACTTGATTTTTTTATGAGTACCATACACAGATTTCAAAACAAAATTTAAGATCAAAAAGTATCCTGAAAATAAAATACACATAACACATAGCAATTTAACCATGGTATTCAATAAGACAGGAGAATAATATGCAGAAATAAAATGTTAATTTTGTTACATTTTATAGAAGAATTAAAGGTAAAGTTTCAATTCTGATGTTGATAACTAGAAAAATCATTTTTCCATGAATTAAAACTATCAAAATATGAAGATTAAATGTATTGTTGAAAATTACTATTGAAAAATATAATAGAAGCAGGATTTGCAGAATGAGAGTAAAAATATGGAAAAAGAGTTTAGATATTATAAACATTAAGCATGATTCACAACATGTTCTTCTGCTCAGTGAAGAGGCAAGCTTTTCAAATCCAATACAAACTTTTGTAGAGTAATTAAGTCCCTAAAACAATAAACCCAAACCAAATCAAACCCACTGCCATCAAGTTGATTCCAACTCATTGTGACAAAATTGGGCAGAGTAGAACTTCTCTTTAGGTTTTCCAAGGCTGTGAATCTTTATGAAATCAGCCTGTCTCATCTATCTTCTGTGGAGTGGCTGGTTGGTTTGAACCACCAATATTTTGGTTAGTAGCCAAATGCATTAATCACTGAACCACCTGAACTCCTTACATAAAACTGCTGGTTAAATCTACAAAACAAAAACATATGTAAAAGTAGAAAATAAAAAATGAATTATGTAAACAAAATTTTTGGAGAAATGGACAAGTTGGAGGGATGCTAGCTCACTTTACACAAAAGAAGAATTGAAACTTAATTCTTGGACAAAAAAAATAATACTCAAAACCAAACTCATTGTCATAAAGTTGATTCCAACTCATAACTGTCCCCATTGGTCTTCCAAGCCTGTAAATCTTTAAAGAAATATGATGCCCATTCTTCCTTCCACTGAGTGGCTGGTGGGTTTGAACTGCTGACCATTTGGTTAGCAGACAAATGTTTTATCCACTAGGCCACCAGAGCTCCTTATAAGAATACGAAGAAACCGTTAATTTCACTACTATAGACTCCTCTAAGACAGATATCACTTAGATAGTAGACATAGACATTTGGCCAAAAGCAGGACCACCACTTCCTTGTAATTTTGTCATATTGTGGGTTACATTATGCTGTGATGCTAGAAGGTATGTCACTAGTATTTCAAACATGAGAAAGCTGACGCACAGTGAATAGGTTTAAGCTGAGCTTCTAGACTAAGATAAGGAAGAAGGACTTGGAGATCTAATTCTTAAAAAAAAAAAAAAGCCAGTGAAAACTTCATGAATAGAGGAAAGATATTCAAAATGTGACTGGGGAAGAGCTACCTCCTCAAAGTAGGGTAAATTTTAATGATATGGATGGCATAAAGCTCTCAGTTTCTTCATTTGGTGATGTGGCATGACTCAAAATGAGAAGAAGCAGCTGTAAATCTCTATTTATAATCTGAATGTGCAATGGATGATATATGAATCTAGGAAAATTGGAAGTCATAAAAAATAAAGTGGAATGCAAAAAGATCAATATCCTAGGTACTAGTGAGTTGAAATTGTCTAGTATTGGGCAATTTGAATCAGATAATCTTTTGGTCTATTATGCCTGATGCAGTGTAGTAAATTACCAGGTATGGTTTTTCTAGCCATAAGTCTTGTAAACTCCATGGTGGAATTTGCCATGAACAGCTGAGGAGCTCCTGATTGTTAAAGTTATCCACCTGGGGTATTTCTGTTGAGAGTTGCACAAAACAACATTCTGGGAAGTTTGCTCTCTCTCAGGTGTTTAGAATTCTGATGTTGTGATTGCTTAATTGGCCCATCTGCCAGGCTCAGAAGGAGTCCTCCTAGAGGCAGAAGGAATCTCTCACTGCCAGCTGGGAGTTGTGAGAGACACACACTGATGGGAAAGAGATGGGAGAGACACGTGCTGCTGGGAGAGAGACTGAGAAACATGCACTGCTGGGAGAGAGACTGCTGGCCAAGAGACAGTGGGCTGAGAGACTGAGTGTGTTCCTGTTGCTTCCCTAATAAACCCCATAATCTGTGAGTTCTGTGTGGCCACTGTAAAGAATTATAAAACTGAACAGGGAGGTGGAGCGTGCTGTGGGAGGAGCAGTTAGTGTCAGGGTTGGGAATAGGGCTAGAGAGAAGCAGTATGTCTGGCCTCACAGAAATAGACCTTGGGCTACTGACGATGATTCTGTCTTCCTCTTGTGGAGTTAGAGGAGATCAAAAGATGTGGCCTCCTTGCCCATTTTGCACCTGGTATGATAAATTGAAGAGGACTGATGTCTCATTAATGATGAAAAAGGAACATTTCAAGAACTATCCTGAAGTAGAATACTGTATGAATATTATTAATGATTTGTAATATTATTAATATCCATACACATACAAGGAAGAGAAGTTAATATTACTATTATTCAGATTTATCCATCAACCACTAAAGCCAAAGATGAAGAAATTAAAGATTTTTATAAACTTCTGCAATCTAAAATTATCAAACATGTAATCAAGATGCATTGCTAATTACTGCTGATTGAAATACAAAAGTTAGAAACAAAAAAGATTTGTAGTTGGAAAATACTGGCTTAATGATAGAAATGATGCCAGACATGACATGGTAGAATTATGTAAGAGTAATGATTTATTTATTGCAAATATCTTTTCAATCTTATAAGCCACAAATAGGTACATTGGCCTTGCCTGATGGAATATACAGGAATAAATAAAGTATATCTGTAGAAAGAGACAGTGGAGAAGCTCAAAATTATCAGTCAGAACAAGGCCAGGGACCAGTTGTCGAGTAGATCATCAATTGCTTCTATGTAAATTCAGGTTGAAGCTGAAAACAGTTGAAATAAGTCCACGAGAGGCAATTCCTTGAGTGTATATACCACCCAAATTTAGAGACCATTGCAAGAATAGATTTGAAACATTGAATACTAAAGAGCTGGCAAACTGTGTAATGACATGAATGGTGTAATACATTACTGCTAACCAGAAGGGTGATAGTTCAAACCCACCAGCCACTCCTCAGAAGGAAAATTGGGGAATCTACTTCCACAGAGGTACCACCTTGGAAACACAAGGAAGGGTCGCTAGTCCAATCAACTTGATGGCAGTGAGTTTTTTTTTTTTTTCTCTCTCTCTCTTTTGGTGTAGACAAGTTAGAGATGGAGGAAATGCAGAGAGACACTGTATCAAAAAGAATAGGTCAATGTCCAACCATTTCAGGAGGAAGCGCATGATGAAGAATCATTCTCATTGAAGGAAGAAGTTCATGCTGTATTGACATCATTGGCAAAAAACAAGCCTCCAGCAATTGATGGGATACTGATTGAAGTGTTTTAACAAATGGAAGCAATTCAACAAGCACTCACTCATCTATGCCAAGAAATTTGGAATACAGTACCTGGCCTACTGACTGGAAGAGATGCATATTTGTGTCAATTCCAGAGAAAAGTGATTCACCAGAATGCAGAAATTATAGAAAAATATCATTAATATCAAGCACAAGTGAAGTCTTGCTAATGGTAATTCAAAAATGCTTGCAGCAGAACATTGACAGGGAATAGCAAGAAATCCAAGCTGAATTCAGAAGAGGTGGTAGAATGAGAAATATCATTGCTGATGTCAGATGGATCTCTGCTGAAAGCGGGGAATAGCAGAAAGATGTGAACTTGTGTTTTATTGACTATGCAAATGCATTCAAATGTAATTAACAAATTATGAACAGCATTGTTGTGATAGTTGGGGTTGTGTGTCAACTTGCCTGAACCACAATTCTCAGTGGGTTAAGCAGTTGTGATGGGTGATTCCCACCATAGCCCCATTTAACTCACCTATTTGATCTGCACAAAAAAACAGATGGATCTCAGAAAATGACAGTGGACTATTTTAAACTTAATCAGGTGGTAGCTCCAATTGCAGCTGCTGTTCCTGATGTGGTTTCATTGCTTGAAGAAATTAGTACATCTCCTGGTACTTAGTATGCAGCTATTGATCCGTCCAAGATCTTTTTCTCAATACCAGTTTCAAAGGATTATCAGCAGTTTCCCTTCCACTGGCAAGGCCAAAAATGTACTTTCACAGTACTTCTTTAGGGGTCTATCATCTCCCCAGCACTATGCCATAATTTAAACCATAGTAATCTTGATTGCTTTTCCCTTCCATGAGACATCCTGCTGGTCCATTATATTCATGACATTATACTGATTGGACCTAGGAAGGAAGAAGTATTGATGACTCTAGACTTATTGGTGAGACATCTGAATGCTAGAGAGTTGGAAATTAACCTGACAAAAGTTCAAGCACCTTCAACCTCAATGAAATTTCTAGGGGTCCAGTAGTGTGGAGCATGTTGAGATGTTCCTACTAAAGTGAAGGATAGATTATTACATCTGGCTTCCCCCTCAACTGAAAAGGAGGCATATCATCTGGCAGTCCTTTTTGGATTTTGGAAGCAAAAAATTTGGGAGTGCTGCTTTGGTCAATGTATCAAGTGACTAAAAAAGCTGTTAGTTTTGAGTGGGGCCCAGAATAACAGAAGGCGCAGCAGGAGGTTCAGTCTGCTGTGCAAGCTACTCTGCCACTTGGACCATATGATCCAGCTGATCCAATGGTGACTGAAATGTCTGTGACAGATAACAATGTTGTTTGGAGTCTTTAGCAGGCCCCTATTGGTGAATCACAGCTCAGACCCTCAAGATTTTGAAGCAAAGCCCTGCCATCCTCCACAGATATCTACTCTCCTTTTGAGAAACAAATTTGACTTGTTACTCAGTTTTAGTAGAGACTGAATGGCTAACCATGGGCAACCAAGTCACATGAGGCCTGAGCTGCACATCATGAACTGGGTGTTGTCTGACCCACAGAGTCATAAAGTTGGACGTGCACCGTAGCACTCCATTATTAAATGGAAGTGGTATATCAGAGATTGGGCTCGAGCAGGACCTGAAGGCACAAGTAAGTTGCATGAGGAAGTGGCCCAAATGCATATGGTCTCCATTCTAGTCACATTACCTTCCCTCTCTCAGTCTGCACCCATGGCTTCATGGGGAGTTCCTTATGATCAGTTGACTGAGGAAGAGAAAACTCATGTCTGGTTTACAGATGGTTCTGCACAATATGCAGACACCACTTGAAAGTGGACAGAAGTGGTAAGCCCCTTTCTGGGACTTCCTTGAAGGACAGTGGTTAAGGGAAATCCTCCCAATGGGCAGAACTTCAAGCCATGCATCTGGCTCTTCACTTTGCATGGAACAAGAAATGGACAGATGTATGGTTATATATGAATTAATGGGCTGTGGCCAATGGCTTGGCTGGATGGTCTGGGACATGGAAGGAGCATGATTGGAAAATTGGTGGCAAGAATGTATGGGGAAGAGGTATGTGAATAGATCTCTCTGAATGGGCCAAAGGAGTAAAGATAGTTGTGTCTCATGTTGAATGCCCACCAAAAGTTTACCTCAGTAGAGGAGGATTTTAACTATCAATTGGATAGGATGATGCATTCTGTGGAAACCATTCATCCTTTTTCTCTAGCTACTCCTGTCATTGCCCAATGAGCTCATTAACAAAGAGGCCTTGGTGGCAGGGATGGAGGTTATGCATGGGCTCAGAAACATGGACTTCTACTTACCAAGGCTGATTTGGTTCTTGCCACTTCTGAGTGCCCAATCTACTAACAGTAGAGACCAACACTGAGTCCATGATATGGAACCATCCCTCAGCTGATCATCCAGCAACCTGGTAGCAAGTTGATTACATTAGACCACTTCCATTGTGGAAAGGACAACATTTCATTCTTACTGGAATAGATAATTATTCTAGATATGGATTCACCTTCCCTGCATGCAGTGCTTCTGCCAAAGTTACCATTTGCGGACTTACAGAATGTCTTAGCCACCATCATGGTATTCCACACAGCATAGCAATGGATCAAGGGACTCACTTCACAGCAAATGAAGTGCAAAAAATGAATGAGCCTATTCTCATGGAATTCAATGGTCTTACCATGTCCCCTATCATCTTGAAGCAGCTGGTTTGATAGAATGATGGAATGGCCTACTAAAAACATGATCATGGAGCCAGCTATGTGGCAATACTTTGAAGGGTTGGGGTAATGTTCTCCAGGAGGCTGTATACACTCACTGTAAACCAGTGTCCAATATATAGTGCTATTTCTCCAATAGCCAGCATTCACAGGTCCAGAAACCAAGGGGTAGAAATGGGAGTGATACCACTCACCATTACCCCTAGAGACCCACGCAAAAAATTTTGCTTCCTGTCCCTGTAACCCTAAGCTCTGCAGGTCTAGTCTCAAAGGGTAGAACATTCTCACCTGGAGACACAATATTGATTTCATTGAACTTGAAGTTAAGGATGCCACCTGGCATTTTGGCTTCTCATGCCTCTGGATCAACAGACAAAGAAGGGTGTTACAGTACTATCTGGTGTGATAGATCCTGATTACCAAGGGGAAATTGGATTGGCATTACATAATGGAGGTAAAGAAGAATATGACTGGAATACAGGAGATTCTTTAGGACGTCTCTTAGTACTACCATGCCATGATTAAAGTTAATGGAAAACTATAGCAACTCAATTCTGATATGACTACTAATGGCCCAGCACCTTCAGGAATGAAGGTTTGGGTCCACCCACCAGGCAACGGACCACAACCAGTTGAGATGTTTGCTAGGGCAAGGGAAATGTGAAATGGGTGGCAGAAGATAGCTCTGAATATCAGCTATGGCCATGTGACCAGTTGCAGAGATAACTGTGATTGTCATATTTCTTCATTGCATGTGTGCATCAAATATTTTTGTTTTCTTCAGTTATGAACTTTGAAATGTAAACAAGATTAATTCATTTTTGGTTGTATGTGTGTTAGTGTATCATATGTATCATGGGTATATTTTGTTAAGGAGATATTTACAACTGCCAAGTTGACAAGGGATGGACTGTAATTGTTGGAGTTGTGTATTGACTTGGCTGGATCATGATTCTGAATGGTTTAAGCAGTTGTGATGTGGCTATTCCCAAGGTGAGATCACATATATGCTTTAAGCACCCAATCCATTGAAAAGGAGTTTCCCTAGGGTTGTAGCCTGCTTCCAATATATATATGGAAGTCCTGAGAAAATGAGAGAACCTTCTGTGGATCTAGATCCTGTTGTGCTGCTTACAAGAGTTGTGAGTGAACAATGCACCATTATGCCTGGTGATGTTGGATTTGTCATCTGCCAGAGTCAACAACTGGTAGAACACTTGCCAGCCTTGAATTCCTCAGCTCCTACAGCTGCATGAGTCAGAAAAAGCCTCTAGATTGACCCTTGATCCAGGAATTTGGGACTTGCCAGATTCTATAACTCTTTGAACCATTTTCCTAAGATAAATTTCTCTCTCTCTCTCTCTCTAATATATAGATATGTATGTATATAAGCTTTACTACTTTTGCTTCTCTAGAGAATCCAGCCTCACACAATTGCAAAGAATGGAAATTCCTTAACACTTAATTGTGCTCATGTGGAATCTGTGCACAAACCAAGAGGCAATAGTTTGATCAGAATGAAGGAAAACTACATGGTTTAAGATCTTGAATGATATGTATAAGAGATGTATACTTTCACCATACTTACTAGTCTGTATGCTGAGAAAATAATCTGAGAATCTGGACCATATGAAGAGGAACACAGCATCAGAACTGGAGGAAGATCCATGAACCACCTATAATATGCAGATGACATGACCTTCTTTGCTGAAAGTGAAGAAGACTTAAATAAATTACTGATGAATAGTGAATACCACACTCTTCAATATGGATTACACTTCCACACAAAGAAAACAAAATTCCTCACAAATAAACAACATTATGATAAATGGAGAAAATACTGAAATTGTCAAAGGATTTCATTTAACTTGGAAAGTGAAGGAGCTCTGGTGGTATGGTGATTAAAGCATCAAGCTGTTAACCAAATGATTGATGGCTTGAATTCATCAACCTCTCCACAAGAGAAAGCCTGCTGCTGAAAAGATCCACAGCCTTGGAAACCCTATAGGGCAATTCTACTTTATCCTATAGAGTCACTATGAGTTGAGTTGGAATCGTCTTGATGTGATGACAGTAGGTACTTCTTTTTTTTTGGCGGGGGGGGGGTGGAGATCCAAAGAAGGCTGAAATGGATGGCTGAAGGGACCCCTCAATGGAAACTGTAAAACTTTCACAGGCAAGCAGGAATGACTAAAGTGGACTTTAATCATAGTGACTAACTCGCTGTTTTTCCTTCCCTTCTCACTTTCTTTCAAGTAAATAGAATGCCCAAACCTTTTTTTATGGACACTGGGTTCTTTAGGTTTGTTGTTTCCAATTATGTGTTCTTTGAATCATAACCCCCTCCCATGACTAGTTTCAGCTGAGAACCACAGCCTATAACAAGAGGTCCCTGAGAGGGAAGACACTGAGCCTTAGAACAACCAAAATAAAGGAGAAACAGAGATATCCCTGGCACACTGACAGGCCTGAGGGTGCCCACTCTCATACTCTCTCCTTGAAGAGTTAATCTCTCTAGTCAGGCATGTGGAACATGAAAAACACTTCTCCTGACCAAGGATGTTGTTATCACTGACCAGAAGAGCTGGGAGGACACAAGACAACCAAGAGTCATTCCATGATGAGAAGAAAATATTATCAGCATTTTCCAAATTCCCCCTACCCTCTCAGCTCAAATCCCTTTAAAAATTCTAACCATTTCCCAGAAAGGAAGAAAAGACCAAAATGGATGTCCGAAGAGATTCTGAAACTTACCCTTGAATGGAGAGTAGCTAAAGCAAATGGAAGAAATGACAAGATAAAAGAACTGAACAAAAGATTTCAAAGAGCAGCTGGAGCAGACAAAGCCAACTACTAAAATGAAATGTGCAAAGACCTGGAGTTAGAGAACCAAAAGGGAACAACACACTTGGCATATCTCAAGCTGAAAGAACCGAGAAAAAAAATTAAGCCTCAAGTTGCAATATTGAAAGATTCTTTAGGGAAAATATTGAATGACACAGGAAGCATCAAAAGAAGATGGAAGGAATACACAGAGTCACTGTAAAAAAGAATTGATCAATGTTCACCAATTTCAGGAGGTGGCATATGATGAAGAAGCAATGGCATGGAAGGACGAAGTCAAAACTGCATTGAAGAAATTGGTGAAGAATAAGGCTTCAAGAATTGATGGAATGCACATTGACATATTTCAACAAATGGATGCCATGCTAGAGGCACTCACATGGCTATGGCAAGAGATTTGGAAGATAGCTACCTGGCCAATTGACCAGATGAGAACCATATTTGTACCCATTCTAAAAATAAGGTGATCCCACAGAATGTGGAAATTATCAAATAATATCATTAATATCTCACACAAGTAAGACCTGACTCAAGATAATTAAAAAAAAATGGTTAAAGCAGTATACTGACAGAGAACTTCCAGAAAAGCAAGCTGGATTCAGAAAAGGACATGGAATGAGGAATACCATTGCTGATGTCAGATAGATCTTGGCTCAAAGCAAAGAATACCAGAAAGATATTTACTTGTCTTTTATTGACTATGCAAAAGCATTCGGTTGTGTGGATCATAATAAATTACAAATAACATTGAGAATCGAAATTCCAGAACACTTAATTGTTCTCATGAGGAACTTGTACATAGACCAGGAGACTGTGTTTCAAACAAAACAAGGGGGCAAGGCATGGTTAAAAACCAAGAAAGGAATGTGTCAGAGTTGTATCCTTTTACCATACTTATTCAATCTGTATGTTGAAAAAATAATCCTAGAAGCTGGACTATATGAAGAAGAGCATGGCATCAGGATTGGAGGAAGACTCATTAACAATGTATTTTATGCAGACAACACAACTTTGGTCACTGAAAGTGAGGATGACTTGAAACACTTGCTGATGAAGATTGAAGACTACAGTATGGATTACACCAGTATAAAGCAAACAAAAATCCTCACAATGGGACCAATAAGCAGTATCGTGATAAATGGAGAAAAGATTGAAATTGTCAAAGACTTCATATTACTTGGATCTACAATCAACACCAATGGAAGAAGAAGTCAAGATATCAGACATTGTATAGCATTGGGCAAATCTGCTACAAAGGACCTCTTTCAAGTGATGAAGTGAAAAGATGTTTCCTTGAAGACTAAGGTGCACTTGACACAAGCCATGGTATTTTTAATCACCTCATATGCATGTGAGATCTGGACAATGAATAAGGGAGACAGGAGAGTCAATGTTTTTGGATGGTGGTGTTTGAGAAGAATGTTGAAAGTGCAATGTACTGCTAAAAGAACCAACAAATCTTTCCTGGAAGAAGTGCAGTAGGAATGATCCTTGGGAGTGAGAATGGCCAAACTTCATCTCACCTACTTTGGTCATTTTGTAAGAAGGGACCATTCCCTGGAGAAGGATATCATGCTTAGCAAAGTGGACAGATGATGGAAAAGGAGAAGGCCTTCAACGAGATGGATTGACACAGTGGCTGCTATGATGGGCTGAGGTATAGCAGGGAGCAGGAAGCTGCCGCAGGACCAGGCAGTGTTTCATTTTGCTGTACATGAGGTTGCTGTGAGTCAGAGATGACTCAATGACACCTAACAACAACAACAGCATTAATATCACATGCAAGTAAAATCTTACTGAAGATAATTCAAAAACTGTTGCAGCAGTATATTGACAGAGAGCTTCCAGAAATGTAAGCTGGATTCAGAAGAGGATGTGGAATGGGGGATATCATTGCTGATGTCAGATGGATCTTACCTGAAAGCAAAGAACACCAAAGAGTTGTTTTCCTATGTTTTATTCACTATGCAGAAGCATTTGATTGTGTGAATTATAACAAATTGTGGATAACATTGAGGAAAATGGGGATTCCAGAACACTTGATTGTACTCATGAGGAACCTGTACATAGAGGAGGCTGTTATTTGTACAGAAAAAGTTGACATTGCCTGGTTCAAAATTAAGGAGGAAGTGCCTCAAGGTTGCATCTTTTCACCATATTTATTCAACTTGTATGCTGAACAAATAATCCCAGAAGCTGGATTATATGAAGAAAAATGTGGCATCCAGACTGGAAGAAGACTCTTTAAAAGCTGTGATATGCAGATGACACAACTTTGCTTGCTGAAAGTGAGGATGACTTGAAACAATTACTGATGGAGATTAAAAAGTACAATCTGCAGTGTGGATTACACCTCAATATAAAGAAAACAAAAATCCTCACAAATGGCCCAATAAATACCTTCATGGTGGATGGAGAAAAGATCGAAGTCATCAGGGACTTCATATTATTTGGTTCTACAATCAACATCAATGGAAGCAGCAGTCAAGACATCAGAAAACTTATTGCTTTGGGTAAATCTGTTGCAAAATACTTCTTTCAAGTGCTGAAGAGCAAAGATGTCTTCTTGAAGACTAAGGTATGCCCAACCCAAGCCATGGTATTTTCAATTGCCTCTTATGCATGTGAGAGCTGGATAATGAATAAGGAAGATAGAAGAAGAGCTGATGCTTTTAAGTTGCGGTTTTGGAGAAGAATGCTAAGAGTACCATGGTCTGCTAAAAGGACGAACAAATCTGTCCTGGACGAAGTGCAGCCCGAATGCTCGTTTGAAGCAAGAATGGCAAGACTTCTTCTCACCTACTTTGGTCATGTCAGAAGGGACCACTCCCTGGAGAGGGATATCATGCTTGGCAAAGTGGAGGAACAACGGAAGAGGGGAAGGCCCTCCATGAGATGGATTAACACAGTGGCTGCAATGATGGGCTCAGTTATAGCAAGAATCATGGGGCTGGTGCAGGACCGGGCAGAGTTTTGTTCTGCTGTACATGAGGTTGCTATGAGTCAGAGACAACTAGATGGCACCTGACAACAAAACCATGGACTGCTAGAAGAATGAACAAATCTGTCTTGGATGATGCACAACAAGAATGCTCATTAGAAACGAGAATGGCCAGAGGTTGTGTCTCATATTTTGGTCATGTTATAAGGAGACACCACTGCCTGGAGAAGGATATCATTCCTTGTAAAGCAGAAGGGCTGTGATAAAAGGGAAGACTGTCAATGACACGGATTTATACAATGTCTGTAATGATGGACTTTAGCATGGCAACAATTGTGAGGATGGTGCAGGACTGGGCAATGCCTTGTTCTGTTGTACTTAGGGTTGCTATGAGTTGCTATGAGTTGAAATCAACTTAACAGCACCTAACAACATAACAATAAAAGCTATATATTTGAGCATTAAAAAAATAAAAGAAGAATCATAAGATGAAATTGTTTTTTAAATAAATTTGCACCTGGGTAATTCACTTTTAAAAATGTCTACTCAATTTAATAATAATAATAATAATTTGTGAATTACCATAAAATTCTAACATAGAAAAGAAATAAATTAGTAACTGCACTCATGATAACTTAATTTGAAGTCCTCAAAGATGCTTCCATCCTTTTTTTAACATGTAGTTAGGTTTCTATTTTCTATTAGATTTGAAAACTATTAGGAGATGATCTGTAAATACTTAAAATAAATGTTGGTTTATGATGCTATTTTGTGCCTTGAAATGGTAAATATGTGATAAAATGTTAATGTTTATTATTATCACCACCATCTGTATCAGTAGTCCCATTGTGATATGTTAATCTTCTGCCAGAAAGTACTGCATAAGAACAGTGACATCTATTAATTGCTAACCTTTCCCTTCTAGCTCCTAACCCAGAGGGATATTTGGATGAATATAGCTCAATCAGGGAAGCATGATATTCAAGTTTAAGACTGAAGAACAATCTAGAGGAATTTATCTACACTTGAGTGCTTTCAAATCAATATAGCTACATTCAACAATCATGACCTTTAGTAACATCTACTTGGCATATCTTGTGGTAAAAATAATTGAAATTTAATCACATATTTTGTAAGAAATATACAATAGCATGGTTTCTGGGAAATAAATTAGTTTGATATACATTGGGATAGCATATGTTCTTTGTAAATCTGTATGAAAAGAACACACATTAGTTTGGGCAGTAGTTCTGGCTAGATCTAGGAAATGTCACAATCTATTTAATCCAAAATCCCCATTGTTTCATTTGCTGGTCTGTTAATAAATGAATCAGTGCTGACGGTTCAAACTCACCAGCCATTCTTGGGAAGGAAGATTGGGCAATCTACTTCTGTACTGATACTGCCTGGGAAACCCAAGGAGGGATTGCTATGAGTTGGATCTGACTCAAAGGCAGTGAGGTAACTATTGTGGTTTAGTTCCATGTTGGAAGAGCTTGGCTCCAATGGTTTTTCTGCCCTCTACTTCAGCCTTTGCAGGATATTGAAGCAATTTGTCCAAAGTGGACGTGCTTATTAATACAGGTAGTGCATGGGCCTTATAAAAATTTTTCATCAGACTACTAGAAAACCAGTGTTCAGAAGAATGAAATTTACTAGAAAATAATCAATTGCTACTGAAAGGACCATGAAGCACCCAACAACTTTAAGTATTCTCTTTGTAATTTTAAAAACTAATAATTTGAATATGTATCTTCTGGTAGTGTAGTGCCTAAGGCATTTGACTGTTAACCAGAAGGTTGGTGGTTCAAACCCACCCACTTCTCGGAAGGAAGATGGGGCAATCTACTTCCATAGTGATACTGCCTCGGAAACCCAAGGAGGGGTCACTGTGAGTCAGGTCTGACTCCATGGCACATAACAACAACAACAACAACATAAGTTAGATAGACATGAATGAATTTCAACATTTATTGGAAAACAAACATCCAATAACCAGAGCAGGAAGACTTTGATATAAATCATACCATATTTTCAAAATTTTATTAACTATTTTTAAAACTGAAAAATAGTATTTATGTTACTATTTGAGGAATCATTTTAGCTAATCTTTTAAAATGGACTTTTACATTTAAAGTATTAGGGTAGTCTAATATCACCAGCTCATTTACACATAAAACCAAAAACCCAAACCCATTGCTGTTGTGTAGATCCTAACTCATAGCAACCCAACAGAACAGAGCATAACTGCCACAGAAGAATCCAAGACTATCTTCTTTATGGAAGCAGATTGCTACATCTTTCTCCTGTGGAACGTGCGTTAGAGCCATTGACTTTTCAGTTAGCAGTCTAGCCCTTAATCACTGTGCAATAAGGCTTCTTTTACACACGATAGTTTCTGATTTAATGTTTTTAAATAAATTTTTACACATCACTTTTTTTAACATTATATTATGTGACAAAAATATTTAGGTAGAGAGTTTTTATAATACTTATAAGAGTTTTCTAAGGCTTTTGGCATCATATATAGTTTCTGTTCCAGAAATTGTTAGCACCTTTTAAAGACTGTCAAGATAGAATTCATTAGCATATAGAAGCAAAACTACAAATTTTATTGAAAGACCATATAAGATGCATATCTTGACAGATTAAAGGAAACTGTATCATAAATTGTGCAAATTGAGCCTCTGTTATGTCTCTTACCCAAATCATAGCTCTGCCATTTACCTCTCATGACAGGTTAAAAGTTAAGAGTCTTATAAAAACAAAATCAAGAAGATTGACTGTCATTTTTTCCTAAGAAAATGTTTGCCAGGGTCTCTTCAAAAATAATTGGGAAGAAAATATATTGGATTCTACAAACCACGAGTCTTTTAAGGTGCATCTGAGCATATTAAAGGATGGTATTTGGTGTGATCAACCTAGGTGTATAGGCATATATTCTCAAAGATTTTTTAAACTGGATTTAAGAGTTGTTTTGCCTCATATTAATCTTAACTTTTATATCACTTAAAAATAAGTGTAAGTTTAATAAAAGACCAGGTTTGCTGGTCTGATAGAGGCTGGTGAGAACCTTCAGACTATGGCCCTTGCTACCCTTCAGGTCTGGAATTGAACTCACTCCTGTGGCTTCCGGCCACAAATAACAGACAGGCATATAGGTTGAAGATTTACATCAGGTGAATACATTCCTTGGAGCAATCAATCATGGGAGAACAGAAGCACAGTGCTCAGGAGTGGGAGTGCATAGGAGGGATGGACACAGGGAAGGGGTAACTATGGGGAGGAAGTAGAAAGAGAGCTTTCATATTGTAGGGCATTGCAGTCAATGTCATAAGACAAAATGTGTGTGAACAGCTATATGGAAAATGAATTTTATCTGTAATCTTTCACCCATATCACAATACAAATTAAAATAAATAAATAAATGTAAAATTTCTTCCAGGCTAACTTTCCTTTCACTGTTCTAGACTGTACATATTTTGTTTTTAAATTTGTTATGCTTTGATTTATTCTGACAAATATTGTTTGGAGTCCTATTCTATTTCAGAAAAATAGTCTAGATTTTGAGTTTTATTTCTATGTCAAGTAAATTCATATTGTTTCCTGAGAACTGGATGCTGATAACATGCATCATTTGTCAATAAAAGGAATGATCCCATTTCAATTAAACCATAGTACTCATCAGTTTTATCTTGTTTGTATATTTTGTTAACTTCTTCCAATCTATTGTGATCCTTCACAGAGTAGAGGAATGATGTTTCATTTTTCCTTCTCCTTCAGTGCCTTGTATATTGCTCAATATATGTTTGCAACACCATGTTTTTAAAATGCTGTCTTGACACAGTTTTGAGGCCTTGGCTGGACTTATTGGTTCCTCATCTTTGTGCAACTGATTAAATCCACTCTCCAACCATTCCACTCATCAAGTTTTCACACTCCTGTGCCATATGCACCCATCCTAATTAACTTGGGGACAGATAGCCAGCAACTATTGGCGACTTCTAGGGTACTTGATCTTACACAATTATTCAAAATGCCCAGTCTCCAGGATGACCATAAGACCTAATTATCCCTTCCCTATTTTTCATACATAAACACTCTCCTACAATTCCAACCTCTTGTTACCTTCTGCCCTGGCACAATTCCCTGTGTGTCCCTGAATCACTGCATGCTGTACCTCCCTGTCTCAGGGAATTGTGAGTATAAGAATGTTAATGTCCTTGGTTTCTCTGACTCCTTTCCATGTCCCAACAGATTTACCATATTGTGAATTTGTTAAAAAATACTTTTAAAATTTAAATATATTGTATTATTTTCATATGTTGTTGTTGTTGTTATGTGCCGTCGAGTCAGACCTGACTCATAGCGATCTCTCCTTGGGTTTTTGAGGCAGTATCACTACAGAAGTAGATTGCCCCATCTTCCTTCCGAGAAGTGGCTGGTGGGTTTGAACGGCGAACCTTCTGGTTAACAGTCAAGTGCCTTAGGCACTATGCTACCAGAACTCCCTAATTTCATATAGCTATTGAAAAAAAAAAAAAAAAAATTACATCCACCAAGTAACCAAACAACTGCAAATTTAATACAGAATAGAACTAAACCATAGGGTTTTCTTGGCTGTTAAGTTTAGAGAAGCAGTTTTTGTTTGTTTGTTTGTTTGTTTGTTTTTAATTGTGATTTTGGTGAAAGTTTACAGAGAAAATTCACTTTCCACACAGCCAGCAGTTCACATACACTTTGGCTCTTGACACTGACTACAATTTACCACAACGCAACAGCTCCCCTCCCACCCCCTCCCCATAGTTAGCTCTTCTCTGTGTCCTTCCCTCCATGCACTCCTCCCCCTGAGCTGTCTCTCTGTGAATACACAGCCCTTCTATTCTCCCATGATTGTTCTCTCCAAGTAGTGTATCTACCTATTCTAAATATTCACTTCATATGCTTGTCTTTCATTTGGCTGTAAGACACAGGAGTGAGTTCAATTCCAGACCTGAAACACAGCCAGGTGGTTCCATCAGGTTCTATCAGACCAGCAAACCTGGTCCTTTTCTTTTTTTTTTTTTCCAAATGATACTGGGTTTTGTTACACATTGTTCTCCCACTCTATCCAGGATCTCTTACATAGATCTCCCTGTGAGTGGTTGACAGTGGTAGATAGGTACCATCTAGTTCTTCTGGTCTCATGGTCATACAATCTGAGGATCGCATGGTGTACCCATTGCTTGGACAAATTGTTTCCACAAATCTTTGGTTTTCTTCATTCTTCTTTGCTCTGGATGAGGAGAGTCCCATCATTGCATCTAGATGGCAGCTTGCAAGCTTTTAAGATCCCAGTCACTAGTTGTCAAAGTAGAACATGGAAAGATGTTTTGTGTGTATGCCAATTAAGCTTGATGTCCCCTGTGAATATGATCCTAAACCAATAGGTTCAACTACTCACTCTCTTGGTAGCTGGCTTTGGCCAAGAAGTGACTACAACTTTGTCCATTGTAAGCTCTACAACATACCTGGGAATTCTTACTGAATATACAAATACACTTGTGGAAACATTGTCTGCCAACCCCATACATGGTCTTGAGCACAGCCCCCCCCTGCACAGACATACCTAATAGTTCAGCCCATCCACCCATCTATCCACCTGTATACCCAAGTTTGCCTTCACTGACAATGCAGTACTTTATGTGCAAAAGAATTTATCACTGTTGTCTGTACCTCCCATGCACCTCTCTCTGTTTTCCTCTTTCTCAATATCACTGTTTTGATCACTCACATTTGGTACATTGCTCTTCTCTTCACCCCAATCAATACTTGTCTCTACCTACCTAGCAGTGTTCCCTTCCCTCTCCTCCCACCCCTGGTAAACAATAAAGAAAATTTTGTTCCATATAGAAACCTTCCCTTGACTTTTTACAATAGCAGATTAATACAATATTTGTCCTTCTGTGATTGACTTATTTCACTCAGCATAATGTCCTCCAAGTTCATCCACCTTTGCTGATTCTAGATTATTCTTTAGGGTTGTGTTGTATTCCATCCTGTGTATGTACCATAGTTTGGTTATCCATTCTTCAGTTGATGGACACCTAGGTTGTTTCCATCTTTGAGCTATTGTAAATAATGCTGCAATGAACATGGATGTAAGTGTATCTTGTCCTGGCTCTCACTTCTTTACAATTGTTGTTGTTGTTATATGCCATCGAGTCGGACCCAACTCATAGTGACCCCTGCTTGGGTTTCCGACGCAGTATTACTACAGAAGTAGATTGCCCCATTTTCCAGCCACTCCTTGGAAGGAAAGTTGGGTGATCTACTTCCGTAGTGATAACTGCCTTGGAATCCAAGTAGGGGTCGCTATGAGTTGGCTCCAACTCGATGGCAAATAACAACAATGACAGTAGTGTTTGTGCATAGTTATTTATTGTCTACCTCTTCTGATAGACTAGAAACTAGAAGATAGCTGGACCCATATTTGTTTTGCTCACCACTTAATACATAGAATAGTGTTTATCATATGGCACATATGCTCTAAATATTAGATCAAATGCATGGTTAATACAGAGGAAGGTTAGTATTTACAAGATAAATTTATTGTTTTTATTCAAAGGAAATAACAGATCATTAATACTTACTTATCAGCTGTTCAAAATGTAGGATTAAGTGTCACATTTGAGTGTTTATTTCCTCAAATTTTATTGAGTAAACTTAATCAAGAGTGGAAAAAAAAGGCTAATGATAGCAAGCTAACAAGAAATATTCATAACATAGCCTCTGTATTCAGCCTCTGTAGTCAGAATTTCTAAGAAAAAAGAATGAAAGAAAATAGAGGAGCAAAGAAAGTATAATGACTTCAGGACTATAAGACAGATGTGCCACATGACAAAACTTGTAAACCAAAGGGAAGAGGGAGACAGAGACAGAGAGAGACAGAAAATGAATCTATTTGATAATGACATTTAGAATATTCTTCATTTACAGACAAATTATTTTTGAGTGAAATCTTACTACTTTATTTTGTAGTGGATTATGTACCTTAATCTTTATAATGTAAAAAATACTTGTTTGCTTTTCATATTATGTTGCATTGTTTATATCAAGCATAATAACAATCTCAGTCCGGATTCAGTGTAGCTAACAGAAGCTACTCTGGATAGTTTAAGTTAGAAAGAATTCAATAGGGAATACTGAGAAAATACACAGTGCCAACTGGAGAAGTGAATTTTAGGCTGCATACAGGCAGTGCCTGAATTACAAATTATATCTGTTGCTAAGTGGGTCTTTAAGTCACATTTGTAGCTAAGTTAGAGCAGGCATATTTATTGTTCTTAATCAAAGGAAATAACAGACCATTAATACTTACTTATCAGCTGTTCAAAATGTAGGATTAAGTGTCACATTTTTATTTTATTATTTAACCTTACTTAGTGCAGGAAAAGGATTGAAGCATTTGCAATGATGTAAAAAGCTGCAGGTACAGCAAGTGAAGGTAATTGTGATGAAGAATTTGTAAGTAGACGTTGGTTCAATTATTTCAAAGAGAAGTCGAAGTTACATAACATTAAAGAGCAGGTATGAGTTGTCTGCAAGTCAAATGTTCTTAACCTGGGTACTGCCTGTACATGAATTGTAGAATATAATCAAACTGACCCCATGTCACTTAGCTAGCTTTGCCTGGTACGTGGACTTAGTAAAAATAATTATATACTAGTAGAAGATGTAAGTGGAAGGATGAATAAGGTAATGCCCTAATTTTGTACAATTAAATATATTGTGCAGTTATGGCAAAACCAAAAATAATGATTTATTTATCGGTATTATTTAAAGTTATAAAAGTAATCAAAATAAGAATTCACTTGTTAACAAAACAAAGAAACAAAAAATCAATAATCAGACACAGACAGAAGATATGGAGGAAAGAAAAGGTAAGATTGTTTTCATATTTTATGAAGGTGTTGTTGTTGTTGTTATATGCCCTCGAGTCAGCTCTGACTCATAGCGACCCTTCCTTGGGTTTCTGAGGTAGTATCACTACGGAAGTAGATTGCCCAAGGAGTGGCTGGTGGGTTTGAACCACCAGCCTTCTGGTTAGCAGTCAAATGCCTTAGGCACTATGCTATACCAATACAATTTAATTTAGTAAACAAACTAGTAAATGGTGTACTTATATTATTTAGAATTTTGAGGCAATCACTTACAGAAAAAAACTGAAAACGTGTTACAAGTAGTTGCCTTTGGAAACATTATTGAAAGTGGTAGGAAGTAGGTGGCTATAATTTCTGCATTCATATTATGCCAAGGTATTTTGTTTGATTTATTTTCACATAGATTTTTGATCATTTTAAGTACACATGTTAAAGTGCTAATAAGAACTTAATTTTAGATGTGTGTGTAAATGAAAAATATAAACCAAAGGTCAGATGCTTTGTGTAAATATTAATGAGATGATGAAATATTTAGATACAGTGCATTGCCAAGGATTATTGTGAGAAAATGAGTCAGAAGATAAATTAATTTACCTTTGTTCTTACACCAGCATGAACTATTTTAGACAAGCCCTTAATGAAGTTCAGTCTATGTGTGTATTCTATTGACAGCAAACCAAAAAAAAAAAAAAAAGCTCACTGCCATGGAGTCAGTTCAGACTTAGAGCGACCATTCATTGGTTTTCCCAGGTGTATCTCTAGAAGTAGATTAACAGATCTTCCTTCCCAGGAATGGCTGGTAGGTTTGAACTGCCAGTCTTCTGGTTACCAGTCAAATGCCTTAGGTGCTATGCCATCAGTGTTCCATAATTTTAAAGTACATGCAATCAAATTTGTGCATTAAAAAAAAAAAAAATCACTGTAGTCAAAGCATTGAAAAACTATGTAAGCCATGAATTTTTAAAAATAATCTAGGAAAAGAAATCATCAAAAAAATTTTCTCACCATTGGTAGAGCTTGTTGTTGTTGTTGTTGTTAAGTGCCATCGAGTCGGCCCCGACTCATAGCGACCCCTCCTTGGGTTTCCGAGGCAGTATCACTACGGAAGTAGGATTGCCCAACCTTCCTTCTGAGGAGTGGCTGGTGGGTTTGAACCGCCAGCCTTCTGGTTAGCAGTCAAGTGCCTTAGGCACTATGCTACCAGAGCTCCCCAGAAATTGAAGATTTGCCTTTAAAATGTTATAATAAAAGTGTAAACATGCAATAGTATAAAAGGAAATACACACACACACACACACACACACAACCTCACTGCCATCAAGTGGATTCTGATTCATAGAGACTCTTTTTGATTTTTTCCCAGTGGTGCATCCTTACAGAAGTAGATTGTCCAGTCTTCCTTCCACGGAGTGGCCGGTAGAT
Organism: Orycteropus afer afer; assembly: GCF_000298275.1. Lineage (NCBI taxonomy): Eukaryota > Metazoa > Chordata > Mammalia > Tubulidentata > Orycteropodidae > Orycteropus > Orycteropus afer. Next base: position 583,134 of record NW_006921960.1, read on the forward strand.
TTAAACCACCAACCTTCTGGTTAGAAGTCAAATACCTTAGGCACTATGCTACCAGAGCTCTTTATAAGAAATGTGTGTTGTGGTGGGGAGATGCTTTTATAGAAAAATAATAAAGGACAATTAAAAACTAAAAAAAAAAAAAAATCCAGATATTTATAGCATTGTCAATATGTTGTTTTATCCTGTTTATAATCCCTCAGAGTATAGTAATCTCTATAACACTGAAAACAGAGAAAAGTAAATTTAAAGACAATTTATGAGATAGGTCTGGGAATTAAAATAAAAACCTACAAAGATTATAAATAAAATAATTTGTTTATTAGAGTGATCTAATACAACACTTTATACACATAGTATTAAGAACAAATATAATTGCTAAAATAAATATTCATTTATTACTAAATACAGAATAAAAATCATTAGTAAAATATAAATATGAAATAATCCACTTCACTTTTCATAGACACACCTGAGGTTCTGCATAAAAGAATTTCATAACCATACCTTTTCAAAATTAATTTTCTTACTTGATTTATATTCTTTTTTGTAAAATCTATACAATTGTGTGTAGTTGATACTGTAGAAATCTTTTAATGCAAAGATTGAAAACTGCATATAAAGATATGAGTTTACTGAGAAACATAAAAATAATTTTGTTCCCTCATCTCATCGCAATTTATACAAAGCAAGTTCAAGTATAGGTAAAATTCTATAGTTACAAACAATGAGCATGATCATCACAGGAAACGGCAATAAAGTCTGTTTTTGCAGTGTTTCACTGTTTCTTTTTTCTTCTTTTTTTTCAATATCTGATAGAATGCATGTCCTAGTTGATAGCTTCATGCAAATCAGCCAATTTAAAATATTTTTCATTTGGGGGATAATGCCCCGTGCTTCTCATGCTTGACACAGAAGGAAAAGATGGCACACTCTGCAGTGCTTGAAAGAAAATGATGCAAGTTTTATTCATGTCTAAGAAATCAAAAAGGTTTCTTGTCTATGTACTGAGATTCCTGGAAGCAGATAAAAACAAGATTTTCAGATACAGGACATGAGTTAATCTCCTGATTTGAATATATATTTGACCCCCCCCCACACACACACACATACATACACACAAGTTAGAAGATCTACTTTTCATGACTTGTGACATCAGATATTTGGCAGGGGGTTTCACATTAAAATCCAGAAAAAAAAAAAAAAGCAAAGAATGACTTTATTTAAAGTAGCATGTATATTATAAAAGCATTCAGGCATTTTATGACATAGCAACATCTTAAACATTTATTCAATCTTTTAATTTAAAATATGAGTAAGGATTCTTTTTCTCAACTATACTAAAAAAAATGGGAGCTCTGGTAGCGTAGTGCCTAAGGCACTTGACTGCTAACCAGAAGGCTGGCGGTTCAAACCCACCAGTCACTCCTTGGAAGGAAGGTTGCACAATCTACTTCCGTGGTGATACTGCCTTGGAAACCCAAGGAGGGGTCGCTATGAGTCTGGTCCCACTTGATGGCACATAACAACAACAACAACAAAATTCAAAATTAAATTATAATAAAACCTACAATAAGCAATGGTAGCTTCCCTAATAGCATAATTAAGGTATTTTTCTTTCAGTTATTCTATCTCATTAATGGGCACTTTGGTGGCATAGTGCCTAATGCATTTGACTACTAACTAGAAGACTGGCGGTTCAAACCCACCAGCCATTCTTCAGAAGGAAGATTGGGCAATCTAGTTCTGTAGTGATACCACCTCAGAAACCCAAGGAGGGGTCACTAAGAGTCGAATTGACTCAATGGCAGTGAGCATCTCATTAACAATTAAGAAAGTATTCATATTTTCCTTCAAAATAGAAAATATAACACATTTTATTGAAAACTATTTAAGGCTTTAGTATTTGATGGGATTATAAGAGACATGAAAATTCATTCATTGCTAAACAGAATAAAAGTGGTCAGTAAAATATAACTAAGATAATATATCATTTAGCAATATAGTAAATTCTGATATGAAATTAGTACAAAACTTAATATTTACTAATAGGACAAACCAATTAATTTTTCTCACACTAACAATCACTAAAAATAACAAAAACAGTGACAAATAACCCAGTATAGTCTTCCATTTAAAAACCTGAAATATAACTCCTATAATGTTACAAAATGTTATATTCACTCAGATAAAACCTTATACAGTACACTACTATTCATTCATTTAAAAATAAATAAAGAAACACTTTTGAGGACATAATACATAACAATAAAGTTCTATTGTGCAATAACAAAGCAGTGATAAAGACAAAGTCCCTACTCTTTTAGAGCTTATATTCTTATGAGGACGACAATGAAAAAACATAGGTGCATAAGCCCTGCTGTGAGGTAAGGATTAATGTTTCAAAGATAAATAAGATAGGGTAAGATAATGTTGTTGTTACGTGTGGTCAATCAGACTCGACTCATAGCGACCCCTCCTTGGGTTTCTGAGGCGGTATCACTACAGAAGTAGATCTCCCTACCTTCCTTCTGAGCAGTAGCTGCTGGGTTTGAGCTGCCAGACTTCTGGTTAGCGTCAAGTGCCTTAGGCACTACGCTACCAGAGCTCCTGGGGGTAAGATAATAGAAAATAAAAATGTAAACAGATGATTCTTTAAAAGTTTTTTTTTTTTACTTTGATTGTAGTGAAAACACACACAAGACTTCACCAACATAACAGCTTCTCCATTTATACCTCAGGGACATTGGTGACATTTTTCTTGTTGTGCCACCAAAATTGCCACTCAATATCCCATAAACAAAAGCATCCTCCTTCCCCCTCTCTCCCTCCCTCCTACCCCTGGTAACCACTAATAATCTTTTTTTTAAATTTTTTTGTATATATATGTGTGTGTGTGTGTGTGTGTGTGTGTGACCAATCTATGAATTTAGCCTCCCTTCACCTCCTATCCCTGGTAACCAACAATGCAAGTTTCCTTCTATGTATAAACCATTCCTTGACCTTTTACAATAGCAGACTACTACAACATTTGTCCTTCTGTCATTGACTTATTTCACTCAGCATAATATCTTCCAAGGTCATCCACATTATGTGTTGTTTTGCAGATTCTACATTATTCTTTAGGGTTGCATAATATTCCACTGTGTGTATATATCAAAGTTTGTTTATTCATTCTTCGGTTGATGGGCATTTAGGTTGTTTCCATTTATTTGCTACTATGAATAGTACTGTGATGAACATGGGTGTGCATATATCTGTTTGTGTGCTCCTTCTCACTTCTTTAGGATATATCCTCAATGAGATCACTGGATTCAAATGTATTTCTATTTCCAATTTTTTAAGAAATCATCACACTACTTTTCACAGTGAGGCAGTCTCAACAGCAGTGTATGAGAGTCCCAATCTCTCTACATTCTTGCCAGTATTTGTTATTTTCTCTCTTGTTGAACTTTGCTATTAATGCTGGGGTGAGATGGTATCTCACAGCTGTTTTGATTTACTTCTCTCACCAGCCACTCCTCGGAAGGAAGGATGGGCAATCCTACTTCCGTAGTGATACTGCCTCGGAAACCCAAGGAGGGGTTGCTATGACTCGGGTTTGACTCGATGGCACATAACAACAACAACAACAATGGCTAATAATCAGACTTGACAGCACATAACAACAACAACAATGGCTAATAATAGAAGAGCTGGTAGCGTAGTGCCTAAGGCACTTGACTGATAACCAGAAGGTTGGAGGTTCAAACCCACCAGCCACTCCTAGGAAGGAAGAAGGGGCAATCTATTTCCGTAGTGATACTGCCTTGGCAACCCAAGGAGGGGTCGCTATGAGTCCATGGCAAATAACAACAACAACAATGGCTAATAATTGTGAACATTTCTTCATGTGTTTGTTACCTGCCTGAATATCTTCTCTGCTGAAGTGTCTGTTCACATATTCCACCCATTTTTTAATTGGATGGCTTTTCTTTTTGATGTTGACATGCTGGGGTTTGTCTGATATATCATTGCCAAATATTTTTCCCATTATGTAGGCTCCCTTCTTATTCTGTTGGAAAATTCTTTTGATGGACATAAGAATTTAATTTTTAGAAGGTCCCAATTATCTAGTTTATATTTTACTGTTCGTGCATCTTGCTTATATTTGAAAATCTGTTTATGGCATAAATTAGGATCTCTAAATTTCCCCCTATTTTTTCTTTGATGAAATTTATAGTTTTAGGTTTCACATTTAAGTCTTTGATCCATCTGGAGTTAGTTTTTGTGTATGGTGTGAGGTATGGATCTTGTCTCATTTTTCTGAAAATAGATATCCAATTTTGCCAGCACCATTTGTGAAAGAGACTATTTCTTCCCCCATTGAATAGAGTTCAGGCTTTTGTCAGAGATCAGCTGACCATTAGGTCAATGAATCTATTTCTAGGTTCTCAATTCTGTTCCACTGGTCTACATGTCTGTTGTTGTACCAATATCAGGCTGTTTTGACATCTGTGGCTGTAGAGCAGGTTTTGAGATGTGGGAGTGGGAGACCACCTACTTTGTTCTTCTTTATAGTGTTTTTCTTATGAGGTCTCTGATTATTTAAAAGGTTTTCTGGGAAATTAATACTTGAGCAATGCCTCGATCTACTAGTTTTATGAAAATAGAAGGTAAGAAAACTCCATTGGCAAGGGGGATAAGTGATAAGTGTCTTCAAAAAATGAAGGATCAATACCTAGTACCAAACTTCAAGCAAAGGCATTCAAGAAAATGGGAACTACATATGCAAAATTAAAGTAATATTAAAAATTATTTATAGAACTTGAAAAGACTGAAATTTTTGTTATGCCTAAAATTTTTTTGGTGTTGTGTGCTATCATGTCAATTTGACTCATATAAGAGTTAATGAGATAATGAGGGGAGAGAAACAGAGGATTCTGCATAACAGTCAATCACCAACATCAGTTGCCAAGTCATCACCAGGTGCCAAGTCAACTTTCTTCATTTAGAAGGAGTTGGATTTAAAACCTGTTATTAGCCAAATGTGATACTGAAAAACATCCATGGTCCAATCCCAAGAAGTGATGTCTATAATGTACAAATTCTTATAACAAGGTTGAATAACAAAGCATGACATATTCTTCCTTCACGCTCCATATCAAGATAAATTATCCATGTGTGTGAGGTATAATATTTTTATCAAAGAAGAAAAGTGGCCCAATTCTTAAGCTCTAGAATGGGAAAATAAAGACTTCACTGAGTGTCATTGGTGTCAATTATACTAGTTGTAAAAGGAACCAGGCTATTATTGACGGCAGAGATAAATTGTTGACAAACATTGTTCTGGTTATCTAGTGCCACTCTGACAGGAAACATACCACAAATTGGATTTCCTTAAAAAAAAATAGAAGTTAATTCTTACAATTTGGAGGTTTTAAGTCCAAGTTCAAAGTGCCAAACTCTAGGGCCTATGTGAAAGCCCCTCAGCCTTGGGCTTCAGCTCCGCCTCCATCTCCCAGCCCACTGAAGCTAGAGGTGTTTCTTCACTCAGACAACTGCTGGCTGCTGAGGCTGAGAAGTCCAAGGTTGACAAGTAAAATAGCATAGTCCTGATGTTACCATACCACACAGTGGGCATTTAATTTAAGTGCATTGTAAATCTCAAGGTTGGCAGAGTATGGCAGGCTGCTGAGCAACAACACAGCTACATTCAGGGTCTAAGCATGCCATAAGCTAGAGACTATACCCAAGGCTTCTCCTTATATAGAGGAAGCAGACTACATCCCAAAGGCAGCTACCCAGCTGCTTGTGGTAGATACCACCATGGAGTTGATTGCTATTCTCATCATGGGGTATAACTACCACCAGCTGCCCAGCCACTCAACCAGGCCCAGTCAAGTTGACATACAAACATGACCACCACAAGTATACAAATCAGGAGTGGAGCCTTGGTGTTGGAGTGGTTAAAGCACTCAGCTGCTAACTGAAAGGTCAGCTGTTGGGACCCACCATCTGCTCTCTGGGAGAGAAAGATAAGGCAGTCTGCTTCCATAAAGACTTATAGCCTTGGAAATTCTCTGAGAGTTGGGGGGCTCTTTCCAGAAGGTCTTTATGAGTCAGAGTTCACTTGCCTGCAGTGGGTTTAGATTATAAAAGCCAGGACTCTATTGATAAATATGTGATGAGGACAATCATGGGTAAATTTAGCTGGAATCTCAACTTTTAACTTCAGTTAATAAAAATAGTGAATTATATGTGTCCCTATTTAAGGATGTGAATTTCAAACATAAAAGGAAAAATGTTACATAATGCCAGCTACTAATATATCTAAAAAAGGAGGAGAATTTAAATGAATTAAAATATAGAGTTGAGGATAAAAGTCCAATGTTGATCAGACCTGACTAAGCCACTTAGTCATGATTATCATTCTTATACCAAAAATTAAATCTATAGGGACTTAGATAAATCAGTATTATAAAAGCTAAATTATGGAAAACATGGTTTTGAATAGATTATAAGTAAATCCAGAGAATACTGCACTTTTTTTTAATTCAAATAGCTGTTAAACTATGACATGATTCCTCATTCACAAATTTAAATACTATTTACCAAGTAATTTTTCAAACATATATAAAGTAATTTTAGATGATTAGACAATAAGCCTTTGGAAAAGAACAATGCAATTAAAGTAGATCATAGTTGGACAAAAGCAAGATTTTGAAATTGTGAAATTATTGATTTTATGTGATTTATGTTGGAGGAAGTCCATCTCTTTTCCTTAACTGCAATTTTTTCATAAATGTACACTTTGAAATAAATGAAACAAATCTTAGTAAGGTAACTTTTAATATATATTCATACACAAATAGAAAATCATGGCCAAAGTATAATAACTTTGCACTATTACAGTCTTACATGACATAAACATCATGCTGATACTCAGCTTCCTTCTCCACAGAGCTCAATATATGAAAATAAATTATTTTCGAAGAATGTTCAGATAGTTTACCAGCTAATCCACAGTCAAAATGAAAAGAAAAGTCAATTTGTATGCTTAGCAATCAAAGTCAAGAGATTTGAAATAAATAACTCTTTCTATGTGGTCATCTGCTCTATTGCTTTCAGATTATGTAATTCCTTTGAAGTGAATGGGGATATTTTTCTTAATCAAACCAGAGTGCGGTAATGAACAAACAAACTTCAAGATGACAATCAATTGAAGGAATATTTATCAAAGACTTATTGCCATCCCACTGTAAGTTATAGCAGAGGAGTTGATTAGATTTCAATGTCTCTTACCTACATTTTGTCAGATGTGCCTGATAATGTTCTTCAGTGCCTGTCATCTGTCCAGTGCATGTGAAAAGATAATCTGAAAGTTAACTTCATTGCAAACTAAAGGGAAGAAGTTGTTAAAATTTATTAAGTTTGTACCAACAATATAAAAAACAGTTGCTATTTTTCTATCTCCTTTAGAAAGACTTTTAAAAGCCACCATATCCCAAACACTCTGGAGACCTCAGCTTCCTCAGAAAGCCCAAGGTAACTAGTCTTTCTTCACTTACATTCCCAGCTGCATTTTGTTTTGTACATCTTCAAGACCTAATACTTCACTACTCTTCACATCCCAGAGACTTCCTTCTGATCTTTCTAATGCTTTGAATCCTGATTTTGTAAATACTCTCAACCCATTTTCTGTGTGTTTTTCAGCTTCTTTTTCATTAGTAATGCCTGGAAGTTCCCTGAAATCATCATTCTCTTTCTGTGTGTGTATATATATATACACACACACACACACAATGAAAATCACATAATAGATATATAAATTATATGGTATATATATGAATAAATCATGCATTCCTTCATATTTCTTAAATGTTCTTTTCTAGTATTCATCTATTTATCTCTCTGAAATGCATTGTACATGGCTTTCTTAGATTTCTTTTCCAGTTTATTAATTTAATCTTCAACTATGCCTAGGATACTCTTTAAGGTGCATAAAAGCATATTATAAAACTATAATTTTTACTTCTAGAAATTGCGTTTTGTTCTTTTATAAATGGCCTGTTATTTTTTAACGACATTCTATTCTTGCTGAATGGAATCTATTCTTATATATGTTATATTTTAAAAATGTAAACATACTTTTTAAGTCCTCTTTTTATTGTTATATTACCTATACTGCTATATAAATTCTCCCATATTTTGAATATTCTAGTAATCTTATAAAATGGTCTGTTTCCTCATAGGCACTATACAATTTTTATGTATATTCATTTTTAGTAAGTGTTTTCTGTGAAAACTCCACACATGCTTGTTGTGGTGGTGTTTATATTTATGCAGGGTGTTCAAAATTGCCTAAAAATGGTTATCTTAGACTTAACATTGTTAAATCTTGTTTTTTATGTTATGTCTCAACTTGAGGTTTCTCTACTAGATTTGAGTCTGGCACCTGTCATAAGGCACAATTGTTTTTTTTTCTTTTACCTAGAGTATCTTCCAGATAAAAACCCTGAGTTAGTCAATGTTATTTTTTCATTTTCATTCGGCAATTATACAGTGGTTTCAAGGTATCTGGTTTTAGGCTATTGTTGTTTGTTGTTCTTGGGTCAGTTTGGACACATTGCAATGCTATGTACAACAGAATGAAACACTACCTGGTCTTGCACCATACTCAAAATTGTTGCAGTGCATAAACCCATCATTGCAGCCACTGTGCCTGTCTATCTCATTGAGCTGTTCTTTTCTCTGACTCTCGACTTTACCAAGCACAATATCTAGGGATTTATCCCTCCTGATAACATGTCCAAAGTATGTAAGAGAAGTCTTGCCATCCTCACTTACAGGAATAATCAGGCTGGACTTTTTCCAAGACAGATTTGTTCATTCTTCTGACAGTCCATGGTATATTCAATATTCTTTGTCAAAATCATTATTCAAAGACATCACTTCTTTGGTCTTCCTTATCTGTTGTTCAGCTTTCAGATGTATATGTGGCGACTGAAAAAAAAAAAAAAAGGCTTTCTTTTTGTTTGTTTGTTTTTAGCAATTTAAAGGGGTTTTAGGCAGGGAGCCTAATTCTAGCTTTCTATTGGACCTGTGTCATTTAGCCTCAATGCATACTCCTACAAGAGGACTAAGGCCACAGCTTTTAAAACACATATTAGAGCTTGGAGGCCCCATTTTCTTATCATTTGTTGGATCTGAAAATAATGATTTTTCTTCCTTTTAATTTGGGTCCAAAAATCCATTTTTATTTACTTGTTTAAAATTTAGTATTTTTATTTATTTTAGGGGAAGCTGGAATTCCTACATTTGCTCAAGCTGCAGCAGTTCTATTTCAATCAATAATCCTTTGCAATGTAAATTATTTCTTTAGTTCTATTGAAGATTTTAGTCACTTCCAGCCTCCATCTTGCCAAATCTAAAAAATTCTTCTCAATTTTGATTTGACTTGGATCTTTAGCATCATGTACTACAGTTAACCAATTCCCAAATCAATGGGCGTTCCTCAACCTCATTTAGCTCTTCTTTCTTTATTTGACTTTAACTTTAGAATGTTGGGAGATTTATTTTTTTCTCTTCTTTCACTATATTGTTTCTTAGAATGAGCTCATCTAGCCCTATGATTTAAATATCAAACCAAAACATTGTGTTTCTTTTCCTTTCTCCTAACACCATTTGAAGGAGCTCTGGTGGCATAGTGCCTAAGACGTTTGACTGCTAACCAGAAGGCTGGTGGTATGAATAAATCTCATCAAATCTCCCCTCAAAATATATCTATATTTAATTTCTCACTTTTTTCCCTCGTGTTTTCCATGTTGGACTAATATAGTCCAATCATAATCATCTTCTGTCTTAACAAATAGAACCCCTGCGCCCCCCACCCCCACCCCCAAAAAAACCACTGACATCAGGTTAATTCCAACCCATATCTACCCAACAGGACAAAGCAGAACTGCTCTATAAGATTTCCAAGGTATAAATCTTTATAGAATTAGACTGCCTCATTTTTCTCCCATGAAGCAGATGGTAGGTGCAAACCTCCAATCTTTTGGTTAGCATGTGAATGCTTTAACCACTACTGTTGTTGTTGTTGTTATGTGCCTACAGCACCTCTTAAATTATCTTTCTGCTTTCACTTCCTGAATGTATCCATTCTCTATAGAGGAATCAGAATAACCTATTTCAAAATATGAATCAGATTAGGTAATTTCTCTTCCAAAAACACTTCAATTATTTATATAAATTTAAAAACTTAAAACCATGGCCAGCATGAAGTAAATCATACGTGTCTTACCTTATTTTCTGTATTCCTCTTTTTCTTAATTACCCAGTCATATTTTGCTACTTTCTTATTTGTAAACATGCTAAACTTACTTTCAGGCTCTTGATTTTTTGTTTTGTAAATGGACTACTCTTTCACAGGTTCTTTGCATAGCTGCCTGTTTTTCATTATCCAAGTCTCTGGTCTACAAATAGATCTTTCTTAAATGTAAAATCTGAAATATCCACCATGCTACACTTACTCTCTCTTATCACACCTGATTATTTTCTTCATTAAATATATCATAATCTGATTTTTTAATTTATTTGTTTACATTTTAAATGTTTGTTAAACCAATTAGAATGTGATTCCCATGACCAGGATTCCTGTCTATTTCATTTGGGACTATATTTCCAATGTCTAGTACATTGCTTATTTTTCAGTTGATGTTCAATATTTGCTGAATAAAATAATATATGTTTTTACAGATAAAAATCAAGAAAAACAATAGCAATGTTACATTAATTAACACAAAAACTTATTCTTGGTATAGTTCTTTCAATTCTGATTGGAGAAATGAAATCAGTGTTACCAAACATTAGAAACAATGAAAATAAAGTGTCCATATTTGCCAATGATCATAAAAAAGCATCCAATAGTGCACATCAAAAGACTTCTCCAAAAAAGTAAAAACAGATCCTACTGAGTAAGGAAAAGTATTTTGTAAGACTAAGCTGACAAAAGACTCATCTCTAAAATTTAAAGAAAACTCCAATACTTCAACACCAAAAAGACAAAAAAATCCAATAAAAAAAGGATCCCCAACCTTCTTTCCAAGGGATAGCTGGTGGGTTTGAACTGTTAGCCTTCTGGATAGCAATCAAATGCCTCAGGCACTATGCTACCAGAACTCCCCATTAGGTATTAGAGAGATGCAAATCAAAACAACAATGAGATACTATATCACCTTAGCAATAATAGCAAAATTCAACAAGACAGAAAATGACAAATGTTGGTGAGGATGTGGAGAGATCAGGAATCTCATGCACTGCAGTGGGACTGTAAAATAAAAAGGATACAACAACTGTGGAAAACATTATGAAAATTTCTTAAAAATTTGGAAATAGAAATACCATTTGATCCACCAATCTCATTACAAGGTATATATCCTAAAGAAGTGAGAGCCAAGATATGAATAGATATATGCACATCCATGTTCATCGCAACACTATTCACAATAGCAAAGAGTTGGAAACAATCAAAGTGCCCATCAACTGAGGAATGGATAAACAAACTGTGGTACATACAAACAATGGAATACTATGCAGCCATAAAGAATAATGTAGAATCTACAAAACACTGCTAACATGGACAAACTTGGAGAACATTATGCGGAGTAAGATAAATCAATCACAAAAGGAAAATATTGTATTTGTCCACTATGGTAAAAAGTCAAGGAAAGGTTTTTATATGGAAGGAAACTTTCTTTGTTGATTACCAGGGATGGGAGGGGAGGAGAAGGAAAACTGCTAGATAGTAAGAGACAAGTATTGATTTAGGTGAAAACCAAAATCAAACCAAATTCACTGCCATTGAGTCAAATCTGACTCATAGCCACCCCTCCTTAGGTTTCTGAGGCAGTATCACTACAGAAGTAGATTGCTCAACCTTCCTTCTGAGGAGTGTCTTTATACGCAAAAAAGCAAGTGACTTTTGCAGTAACAATAAGGAAAAGAAAAACACAGAGAGGTCCCCAAGAGATACAGACAAAAAAATAAAACACTTTTATGTACATGATACTACTTTATCTGTAATAACAAATATTAATCTACAGGTGAATATATAGGTAAACAGGATAAATGATCAGATATGTCTAGGCAAAAGGGAATATACCCATGACTATATTTTGTGTAGTGGGTAAAGCATCAGACTGCTAGCCCATGCTCACTGGTTCAAATCTGTTAAGCACTCCATGGGAGAAAGATGAAGCAGTCTTCTTTTGTAGAGATTTACAGCCTTGGAAACCCCATAGGGCAGCTCTACCCAGTCCTGTAGGGCCATTATGAGTCAGAATCCATTCTATGGCAGTAAGTTTAAGAGCTCTGGTGGTGCAGTGCCTAAGACATTTGACTACTAACCAGACGGTTGATGGTTCAAATCCACCAGCCACTCAGAGGAAGGAAGACTGGGCAATCTACTTCCATAAACATTTACTCCCTCAGAAACCCAATGGGGATTGTTATGAGTCAGAATCAACTCAACAACAGTGGGTTTGGTTTATATATAAGTTTGGCAGATGATATTTCTACATATGTATATGTATGTGGTATGATAATGTCCATATATGTAGTAGAGATAATGAGGTAAAGTTATAATAACCTATTAGTCACATCCAAACACCCGGAGGGAGTGAGTCACCAGGTCCAAGGTCTCAGGACCATGGTCATGGAGGACATCAATTTCATTTGGCATAAAATACTAAACAAAATATTTTACTACATCCCACTTTGGGAGCTCTGGTAGTATAGTGCCTAAGGCACTTGACTGGTTACCAGAAGGCTGGAGGTTCAAACCCACCAGCCACTCCTCGGAAGGAAGATAGGGCAATCTACTTCCATAGTGATACTGCCTCAGAAACCCAAGGAGGGGTTGCTATGAGTCAGGTCTGACTCGACGGCACATAACAACAACAACTTTGGTGAGTAGAGACTGGAGTCTTAAAAACTCACAAACGGTCATCTAACATGCAACAATTGATCTCTATTTGTCTGGAGCGAAAAAGAATGAAGAAAACCAAAGGCACATTGAAAAAATTTGTCCCAGGGACTAGTGAACCACATGAACTTCAGCTTACATGACCCAGAGACCAGAAGAACTAGGTGGTGCCCAGATAACTGTTGCTAACTACTCAGTAATGTGTCAAAATTGGAAATCCTAGATAGAGTGTGAGAAAAATATAGAACACATTTTTTTTTAAAGGACCAGGATTACTGGTCTGATAGAGATTAGAGAAACCCCTGAGACTATGCCCCTACTCACCCTTCAGATATGGAATTGGACTCACTCCCATGGCTAACTTTTAGCCAAACAAAAAACAGGCCTACGAGTTGAACAACTACACCAGGGAGATACACTCTTTAGGATAATCAATGGTGGGGAATGAGAGGGACAGTATTTGTACAGGGAGGTAGCTCAGAGGGCAGGGATTCACAGGAAAGAAGGATATAGGAAAAAGGTAATCACAGGGAGGAAGGAGGAAGAGAGCTGTTACTTTATGGGGATTGTAATCAGGGTCATGAAATGAAAAGTGTATGAACTGTTTTATGGAAAATGAATTTACTCTGTAAACTTTCCCTAAAATAAAAATTAAATTAATAATAATAATAATAGTAATAATAATAAAGACCAGGATAAAATTAAGAATTCAGATACACAGGGTCCTACAAAGTTATTGACACTGAGCCAAAAATTTGGTGCTGAGCTTCTTGGCAACCGGATGGAAAAGGAAAAGGAATACAAAAAAAGAAAAAAAAAATCTAATGGTTTATGCTTCAAAAGATGGTTAGTTTGTTCTGTCATATGGAAAAAGAAGTAGCACTTATTCACAGACTATGTTCTCAAATATATTTTTAAATTCAATCTGTTACTTCAATAGAATGTGTGTTGTTATGTCTGTATAGATTGATGCCTAAAATTGAATGATTCTGGGAACTCATAATCAGTAGAAATAAGCAATATGCAGAAACAATGAACTAAAGTAGTTATACTATAAAAATATAAGACATCTCTACAATTTATCCTGCCTAGATTAATTGGATATATCTAAAAATTCTCAAATTGAAAATCATTGGCTAAATGATTTCTAATATCTTTCATATTCTCCAGTCTACTCAAGTAACAGAGCTTAGTCTTAGCAGCATATCACGATAAAATTCAAACCTAATGCTACTCTGTCACATAGTGTGTGTGTGTGTGTGTGTGTGTGTGTGTGTCTGTGTGTGTTTGTAAGAGTTAAATTGAGCAATTAATGAAATTATACTAGGGACAGCCATTAACCATCTTTTCAAATAAGACTGAAATGCTTTACAAATATAGAAAATTAGCAAGCTATCATTCCAAAGACCAATTAAGTTCACTCTAAGAGAGTTAGGGGTACCATACTGGTGTTATATTCAAAATGTCAGTCATATAAAAGTAATTGGCAGTGATTACATTTAAAATGTAATATTGCTAAGGGTTCTTCAACGTATTTTCCTCAACATTTTCCATCTGTTTTCTTTTTTTTTTTTTACCCTGCAGGCTGGGTAACTCTACTTGTGTAAAACTGATTGCATAATAGTTAGACATGGAAGTAATGGGTTCATTGCACCATAATTTAATAGCAATCTGGACCAATATCACATGTCTTTGAGCAATTGGACACTGTTTTTCTCCCAGGCGGAAGAACATACAGGATTAGTTAAAGAAAGTTTACAAGGGAAGTTAACTTATGAAGTATTTAGTTTTTGTTGGTTTCTCCGTTTAATGATGACCAAATTAAGCTTTTGTTTCATTTAACAAATTTTTACTGTAGACTAAAAAAATCACATGTAGGAAGAAGTAAAATAAGGGGAGCAATTTGTATCAAAGGATCTAATTGATTATACAAGGTAGTGCTATCTTCAATATTATGTTACTTATCTTTTCTTGTAAAAATTACAATAAATGTAGTGGCTTAAAATAGCACAGTTTTATTATTTTATAGTTCTGAAATAAGTCTCAGTAGATTAAAATCAAGGTGTTTACAGGGCTATACACCTTCCAGAGGCTCTTTAGGAAAATACCTCTTCTTGCTTTTCCCAGCTTCTAGAGACCAAACACTTTCCTTGATTCATGGCTTCATTTCTCCATTTTCAAAATCAGAAATGTATATTCCATTTCTCAACTTCCATTGTCACATTTTCCTCCCTGACTCTTTTAATGACCTTATGATAAGATTTAGGAACTCTAGTGGCATAGAGACTAAGTGTGCAACTGTCAAAGTTTGTCTTGAATACACTAGCCTCTCCATGGGAGAAAAACATGGCAGTCTCCTTCTGTAAAGATCACATCATGGGGAAATGTATGGGGCAGTTCTACTCTATTCTATAGTCACTATGAGTCAGAATCTACTCAACAGCAAAGGGCTTGGTTTTGCTTTGGGTGATTATATTAGACCCTCCAAAATAATCCAAGGTAATCTTATCTCAAATTTGTTAACATAATCACATCTACAAAATGCTTTTGTGCAATGTAAAATGACTAGTTTATAGTTTCTAGGGATTAGGATGTGAACATCTTGAGGATATTACTCTGCCTATTACAAATAGTGCTCAAGTATGTTAATTTTGCATATCTACTGGAATTAGTAGGAAGTCAATGAAATACTTTAAGTAGAGAACAAATGTAAAGACTTTATATTTGTTAGAGAGCAAATAAAGATTGGGCAACATTTAGGAAAAAATTGCAGAAATAAAAGTGAAAAATGGATGTATCTTAGACTAGAGTAACAGTGTCGAGGATGGAATAAAGGAGAGAAGTTAAAGATTTAGGGCTTTTTGGGGGATTTAAAAGAGGAATAATTTGTTGCTGAATTACATGAGAGACAAAAATAAAGCAGAGACATTTAGGATGACTCTGAGATTTCTGGCTTTAGTAATTAAATTAGGGTTAATGTTATTCTGTGGAGAGGGAACACTGAACATAGACCCAATGAGATCTTGAGTATTATTTGAAGCTTGTTCAAAATGAATTGTCTTGTAGATATACAACTAGAGATGATTCACTGAAGATCTGAGTTGAGATCTGAGATTAGAAATGTAACTTTTGGAGTGTTCAACAATATGCTTAAGGAAGAATATGGATATA
This sequence comes from Orycteropus afer afer, assembly GCF_000298275.1. Classification (NCBI taxonomy): domain Eukaryota; kingdom Metazoa; phylum Chordata; class Mammalia; order Tubulidentata; family Orycteropodidae; genus Orycteropus; species Orycteropus afer. Next base: position 599,269 of record NW_006921960.1, read on the forward strand.
AAATAGGAAATATGCTGAGAAGATATGAAGGCATTTGTACTAAATCTTTAGGAACTGGAGCATTACAAAGTTGAAAGAGCTCAGTACAGCAAAGGTGGCCGAGAATGAGTGCTCAGACTGTTGAGAAGAAAACTAGAGATGTACTGTCAATGATGTAAGAATAGAGGCTGCTTCCATAAACAATTTCCTTCCTTGACATGACATCAAAGAACTGTATGTTTTGAGCAAAGATTCTCAAAGAATCCTAAAGTGCAGAACAAATTTTCAAGTTCTAATGGAATCTAGAACTTCTGAAGCCATTGAGGCAGAATGAACCCCAAAAACTATTGCTCTGAGATAATCTTTAAAACTTAAAGAAAAGTATCCCCTGAAATCTTCTTTAAGCCAAACAATAGTTCAGCTTAATTAGTAAAGACTGACACTGTGAGTATTGTGCTCTTTTAAAGAACTATGTGCATTGAATCAAATTGACAATAAGAAATTGAAAGGTCAGATAGGAAGCTTAAGGGGCAATGAGTTTATGTTAATTGTGCAGTAACAATTCAGAAAATGAAGATGAGAATGCGTAACTTGAAAAATGTTATCAGTGTCATTTAATTGTACATGTAGAAATTTTTGAAGCTTCTTTTGCTATGTATATTTTCAACAACAATAAATAAAATAAATTAGTCAAAAAAAACTTTAGAATTAGTTTTACATATGCAAAAAAAACAACTTGGTAGGATTTATTTTTATTATGATTTCAGTCAATATATTTGGGAAGAACTGGAGTATTAAATTTCTATACACAATAATGGGATATTTTTCCATTTCTTAAGATCTTTTTATGTATTTATTTATTTAGAGTGTTGTGATTTAAGATGTTTTATTTTTTGAAACAACACTCAATTAGTGATAAACTAAATATGAGAAAATATTTAATTTAATATTAGTCTTGTCAATAGATGAATAACTTTTAACACTTCAGAAGAATTAGCATTTTCTTCTTTAGTTTTCTTAACAAGTTGCATAATTCTAACTTTTATTAATAATTTCCCATTTATTTTTTGTCTAGGAATTACATTTTCTGAATGACTTCCATAAGATTGCTCTAGATCCATCACCTGAGTCAGTTTTTCAGTTGTAGCCCACATATAAGGCATTCTGTCTACCTTGTTCTTGTCCCATCACCATTTACCTTCAAATTTTTACAGAAAGTTTACACAGTCAATGCTTCCTTCTCAAAAACTGTTTCCATACTATTGTATTTTTCCCAAGTAAACCAGCTTACCTAATATTCAAGGGCCAGTGCAAAATGAAAGTGTGGAGGTCCTTGTTCAAAAACTGGACAAAACGTAATTAAAAGTACTAAAATACAAATTTTTGTGTTTCTTCTACAGCTTCTTTCTCAACTTCTCAAGGTATTATTTGTCATGTAATATTATTATAAGGAAAACACTGTTGTGTTGTTATGTGCTATGGAGTCGGATCCAACTCATAGCCACCCCTCCTTGGGTTTCCAAGGTGATATCACTACAGAAGTAGATTGCCCAACCTTCCTTCCGAGGAGTGGCTGGTGGGTTTTAACCACCAGGCTTCTGGTTAGCAGTCAAAATATTAAGTTTAAATTATTAGCATATTGTTTCCTCTTGTATTTATACAAAATCTTAGTTTTAAATATAAATATAAGAGCACTTAAGTCCTATGAGAAGTCACCTAAGTTGCACAGCTCTTATTATGTAGCTTGTCCTTGAAGGGTACATCAGCATTGCAGGCTCAACAAATACAAGGCAGACTCAAGAAATTGGAAGGAGGAAGAGAGGATGAACAGAAAGGGTTATGGTTCTGCAGAGGTGTACTCCCTCAAATATATTCGGTCCTAAGCATGTGATTGTGCTCTTCCATGACACCCTGCCCCTCATTCAGTGCTGACAGTTGCCTGGTTCTTCTTCTTGACAGCCTCTGAATCTATGATTTTAAGAACGTGACATCTTTCTTTCCTGTAGCCTATTGCCACAACCCAAGGTAATCAGGTCTGCTACCTCCAAGAGTCCTTAAATCTTCATGCCTCGATGTACCAGGTAGCTGGATTGGGAGAGGGCAAGAGGATTGACCTCTGATTTTCTTCCAACCAATCATGCTGCTGTCAAGCCAAAGATGCTCTAGAGTTCACATCCCAACGTGGATATTCCCTGTGCTTATTTCCAGAGAACCCACCAGGATGGATGTTGACAGCAGACTACAGACCCATTTTTTTCTCCAAGCCAATCATTGTTCAAGTTGAGGGTAGTAAGGGTGTCAGCTAGGGCCAGGAGGAATATCAAGGGGTTAGGAGTATCCAAGTATTCTATGGTGCCTACAAGGCTGAAGGAGGCAAGATATATATCTACTTGGGCTCAAAGTCTCTGGCACATAATCCAATCTTAACCTACAAAAAGTTCAAGGATAAAATAATTTATAATTTAAAGATAGCAACAACATATCCCTAAGCCAAAGTTGGATCCTTCTGTGTGTGGGAGCTCATGAACTGCACAGGTCCCATGCCTATGAAGCAAGTATATTTAACTGTACCTAAATCTCTGGTTAGGAGCTCTGGTAGCATAGCAGCTAAAAGCACTTGACTGCTAACCAGAAG
>NW_006921960.1:603415-617064 GCF_000298275.1 Orycteropus afer afer
CAGTACAACAACAGTACATGCAGGCATGAAGATTTAATGACTCTTGGAGGTAGCAGGCCTGATTACCTTGGGTTCTAGCAACAGGCTACAGGAAAAGAGGATGCACGACTCTTAAAATCCTAGCTCCAGAGGCTGTCAAGAGGAAGAACCAAGCAACTGTCAGCACTGAATAAGCTTCAGGGTGTCATGGAAGAGAACAATAACACGCTTGGGACTGAATGTATTTGAGGGAGCACACTTCTGAAGAACCATATCCTTCCTGTCCATTCTCTCTTCCTCCTTCCAACTTCTTGAGCCTGGCTTGCAGTTGTCGATTTTGGAATGCTGATGTACCCTTCAAGGACAGGCTACATAATAAGAGCTGTGAAACTTAGGTGATTTCTCATAGGACTTAAATGCTCTTATATCTATATTTTAAAACTAAGACTTAGTATAAATACAAGTGGAAAAATTATGTTAATAATTTAAACTTAATGTTTCCTTATAATAGCATTTCATGACAATACCATAAGAAGTTGAGAAAGACACTGTAGAAGAAACACAAAAATTTATATTTTAACACTTTTAATTACATTTTTTCCAAGGACCTCCACACTTCCATTTTGCACTGGCCCTTAAAATTAGGTAGCTGGTGTACTTGGGAAAATGCTAATTCTTTTGAAGTTAAAGGTTATTCATCCATTCACAAGAAGACTAATATTAAATGAAATAGTTACTTGTATTTATTTTATCTCTGATTGTAGTTTCACAAAAATAAAACATCTTGAACTACAAAATTCTAAATAAATAAATTTAAAAAATCTTAATAAATGGAGAGATATCCCATCACAGGTAGATTAATATTGTTAATATACTACTTCTTCCCAAGTAAGTTTAACACAATCATAATAATAATTCTACCAAGTTGCTTTTGTGCATCTGAAAAACTGACTCTAAAATTTATATAGACAAATCAAAATATATAAGAATTGTTGAATGGAAAACCAATTTGCTCTCTAAATTTCCACCCAAAGCACAATACAAAGTTTAGGGGGAAAAAAAAAAAAAAAGAAACCTGCATAAATTTCCTGAACACTATTTCAGGAAAAAGGTCATCAAAATGTGAATTCAAATGTTATTGTTGTTGTTCGCCGTCGAGTCGGCCCCGACTCATAGCGACCCCTCCTTGGGTTTCCGAGGCAGTATCACTACGGAAGTAGGATTGCCCAACCTTCCTTCCGAGGAGTGGCTGGTGGGTTTGAACCGCCAGCCTTCTGGTGAGCAGTCAAGTGCCTTAGGCACTATGCTACCAGAGCTCCTATGAATTCAAATAGGCACATGATAATTAAGTGATTTACATGTTTAGGCAGGCTGAATAAGGACCCTCCATAAATTTCTGCATCCTAATCCCTGGAACCTGTGAACTGTTACCTTACACAGCTTTCTAGATGTAGTTAAGAATGTTGAGTTGGTGGGATTATCCCAGTGAACTTAATATTTAAGAGGGAAGCAGAGCAGGTCAGAGTAAGAGATGTAAAAACAGATGCTGAAGTCAAGTATTGCTGTCATGAACCGAGGAATGTAGGCAGACACTAGAAGCTCAAAAAGCCAGACATCTTTATTTTAGCCCCATGAATCCCACTTCAAACTTCTTACCACAAGAACTATAAGATAATAAAGTTGTATTGTTTTAAAGAAAATAAATAACTAACTAAATAAAGTTTATATGGAAAGGCAAAAGACAATAGTCAAGACATTATTGAAAAAGGAAAAAGTCAGAGGACTGACACTACCTGAGTTCAAGACTTACCATAAAGCCACAGTGATCAAGACAGTATATTTGAGTCAACCAAAACCAAACCAACCACTTTGCTGCCCAATTAATTCCAAAGGTAGAGCAGCCCGAAAGGGTTTCCAAGGCCTTAATCTTTAATGAAGTAGGTTACCTCATCTTTCTTCCCCAGAGTGACTGGTTGGTGGATTTGAACTGACCTTTAATTTAGCAACCAGACACTTAATCACTTCACCACCATACCTCCTTGTTATTGGCCATAGAATAGATAAACAGATGATATCAATGGAACAGAATAGAGTCCAGAGATAGATCCATACAAATACAGTTAACTGATCTTTGACCAAACAGCAAATGTACTTTTTTGAAGAAAAGATAGTCTTTTCAACAAATGGTGCTGGAACAACCTGGCATCCCCTTGAAAAATGAATGAATCTCAAAACTGATCTTACACCTTTCCCAAAAATTAATTGCAAATGAATCATAGATCTAAATGTAAAATTCAAAACTACAAAACTCCTAGAAGATAAAATAGGAGAATAAGTGAATAGGTGACCGTGGCTTTGGAGACAGCTTTTTAGATACAAAATGGAAAGTCTGATCTGTGGAAGAAAAAAGTAATTAGGCTTAATTAAAAAAAAACTTCTTCTCTGTGCAAGATACTATTAAGACATGCAAAACAAGCCACAGACTGGGAAAAAAAAAAAATTTTCAAAACACGTAGAAGGCTTGAGTAAATAAGTTTTGGATAAAGTATACAAATAGCTTATAAACTCAAAAATAAGAAAGCAACCCAATTTTAAAAATGAGCAAAAGATCTGAATAGATATCTCACCAATGAAGACATATAGATACCCAACAAACATATGAAAATATATTGTGAATCATATGTCATTAAGGAGCTACATAGTCATATACTGTGCATACCTATTAAAATGACTGAAATCCAAAGCACTAATAATACTGAAAGCTATAAAGAATGTCAAGCATTCATCACTTGTGGTAATGTAAAATGATACTGCAGTTTAGGAAGACAATCTGGCAATTTCTTACAAAACAAAACATAGACTTATCACACTACACAACAACCATGCTCCTATGTATTTAACCAAATGAATTGAAAACTATGTCCATACAAAACCTACACATGAATGCTTACAGATCAATATCAAACTCATTGCTGTCGAATAGCTTCCAGCTCAAAGAAACCCTATAAGAAAGTGGAACTGCCCCCATAGGGTTTCTTAGGCTGTAATCTTTACGAAAGCAGACTCCTCCATCTTTTTCCTGCAAAGCAGCTGGTAGATATGAACTTTCTACTTCAGGTTAGCAGCATAGCACACAGACATTATACCACCAGGACACCTAAAAATGTTTATACCTGCTTTATTCATAATGTAGAATTATTCATATTATATTTGGAAGCACTTGAGATGTTCTTGAACAGGTTAATGGATAAATAGTTTGTGGAACACCTTGCAATGGATTATTCTTCAGCAATAAAAACAAATGAACTATCAAGCCATGGAAAGACATGAAGGAAACAGGGCATATCGTTAAGGGAAAATCTAAAAAACCTACATATATGACACTCTGGGAAAAATGAAACTAGGAATAACAAAAATATCGGTAGTTTCAAGGGGCTTAGGGCACAAGATAGAGGGATGAAAAGGTGTTTAGGGCAATTGAATTAACTCTTATATGATGTTGAAATGCTAGATAAAACATTATGTATTTTTCAAGACCTAAAGAGCTGTACAACACAAAGAGTGAAACTTATTTTAATGTATGGGCTTTAATTGGGAGCTCTGTGGCGGAGAGCCCAACAGAAGGAAGGTTGGGCAATCTATTTCTGTAGTGACACGGCCTCAGAAACCCAAGAAGGGGTCACTGAGTTGGATCACACTCGATGGCCAAGAGTTTGTTTATTTTTTGGGGGGCTTTAATTAATAATAACAAATTGATACTTGTTCATCAATTGTAACAAATGTAGCACCATAATGAGTGATGTTAATAACAGGGAAATTATGAGCAGCAGGGAACGAGGAGTGTATGGAAACTTTCTGTATTATCAGTTCATTTATTCTGTAAATCTAAACTACTCTAAAATATAAAGCATATTAATTAAAAAATAGTAGATTGTCCAACCTTCTTCCCAGGGAGTGGCTGGTGGGTTTGAACCACCAGCCTTCTGGTTAGCAGTCAAGTGCCTTAGGCACTATGCTACCAGAGCTCCCAATTAGGAATAGGATCTGATATTTGATTAAAAAGAGATTTAGATTTTAAAATATAAATAGATTTAATGTGAAAAAATTAGTAAGACAAACAGAACAAAAAGAATCTAGAAGGAACTTAGGGATTATACCTTACAAGGTATTCAGGTGAGCTAATTACCAATTAGCTTACTCCAAGGTAGATAGAATAGAAATATTACAATGGTCAAATTTGTTAATTACAAAAAATAAAAATAAAAATAAAAATAAGCATTATCAAATGAAGTAAAATTTGTATTAATCCTGATAGTCTCTAAAGGAATAGATTTATTTTCATTTATCTAGGATGATTTCAGTGTCTTTTTACTCACATTTACAGCATAAAAATGAATGAAATCTTTAGGTCATTATTAATTTTGTTATATTCAGTGTTATGTTTATTTTGGCTACCAAATGATAAATTTTAAGACTATTAGGCTTATAGGGAGGCTTTCTATCCAGTTGTTGAATTCCATTTGATCCAATTTATGGCACTGACCTTTTTTATGAAAACCCTTTTAATGGATTCTTTTAAGTTTCCCTGAAAAAATATGATAAATTTATGACCATATCTTTTTATTCTACAACAGCACATATTATTTTTCAGTTCTTTAAAAACAGAGATTCTCCGTATGCTATATTTATCTATGATCTTTCTCTCTCTCTCTCTCTTTCTTTCTCTCTCTCTCTAGCTCTGCATCATCTATTATCTTCTCTAATCTGTGTACCTACTTGTATATTTATGTTTAGATATATAGATAATGTAAAGTATGGTAACAGGAGGAGAATGATGGAATTATGAAACATTCTTTCAGATAAGGAGGAGCCTTTGTAGCATAGTGGTTAAGCACTCAGCTACTAACCAAATGATCAGCTGTTTGGACTTGCCAGTTGTTGTTACCACAGAAGATGTATGTGTCAGTTTGGTTCCTTAAATATTTACAGCTTTGGAAACCCAATTGGGCAGTCCTACCCTGCCCTATAGGGTTGCCATGAGTCAGAATAGACTCAATGGTGGTAGACAGGGGGATATGGTAAGCTTCATAGATGAAGTGACATTTGAGCAAACACCTGAATGAAATGAAGTAGTAAAACAGAATGTCATGCAAGTGAATCATATAGGATGTAGCCTTTTTAGTCTAGTTTATTTCATTAGCATCGGGCATTTGAGTTCCATTTATATTATTAAGTATATAAGAAATTCATTTCCTTTTTATGATTGTTGAGGAGTATTACATTTTATGAATGTATCATAATTTGTTTTTCCATTCCCTGGCCGTGAGGCATCTTGGTTGTTTTTTCATTTGAGTGATCATGAATAAAGCTGCTATATATTATCGCATACATATCTTTAAATAACTCACTGCCATTGAGTCAAATTCAACTCATAAATTTTCATTAAACTTGAAAAATCCCAAGTGAGTTTATTGGTTTACGTGAGAAATATATGTTTAACTGTATAAGAAACTGCTACACGGTTCAATGTGACTATAATTTTTCTTTCACACAAGAATATATGGGGTGTTCTAATTGTTCTGCATTTTTGTAGGCACTTAATATTTCCATTTGTTGTTTTAGACATTCTCATCAGTGGTGTAATATGTTTTGATTTGCCTTAAAGCACATAATGATTAATGACTGATGCGTCCTTTCATGACATTACATTATCTTCTTTGATGAAGTGGCTCTTCAAGTCCCTTACCCATTTTTAACTGGATTATTTTTCTTGATATTAATTTTTAAGAATTCTTTACTTATTCTAGAAACAAGTCTTTTACCAGGTAGGTTATTTGCAAAATTTTTCTCCCTATCTATGGATTGTCTTTTAGTCTTACTCACAACATCTTTGTAAAATATGGAATTTGATGAAGTCAAATGTATCTACTAAAAAAAAAAAAAAAAGTCTGTTAATATCTAAGTCCAAACTAGGAGGTGAAACAATGTTTTGTGTAGTATGCTATGCCAATTGAGCTTGCTGTCCCCTGCGAATATGGTCCCGAGCCCCTAGGTTCAACTACTCGGTCCAATAGAGCCTGGTGGAACCACTGAGACTATGGCCCCTAGCTGCCCGTCAGGTCTGGATTTGAACCCACACCTGTGACTTCCAGCCAAGCAAAAGATAGACATGTGAGTTGAAATTTACTTGAGGTAGATACACTCCTTGGCGAGAACAATCGTGGGAGAAAGAAGGGCTGCTTATGCAACAGGAGACAGCTTGGGGACAGGAGGGCATGGAAGGATGGAAACAGGGAAGAAGTAATTATCAGGAGGAAGGGGGAGGGGAACTGTTGCATTGTGGTAAATTGTGGTCAATGTCAGGAAACAAAGTGTATGTGAACTGCTGTATGGAAAGTGAATTTGCTCTGTAAATCTTCACCCAAATCACAATTAAAAAATAAAAAATAATTTTTAAAAAACTAAGTCCTTCAAATAAGCCTGTTTAAGGTATTCTTGATCTTTGTTATCGTATTTTACAATTTTTTAACTTTTATATAGGTCTCTTTTTATAGTTTCCATGTAAGAATTTCTTCTGAAATTCTCCATGCATGTATCAGGCTGAGGCTTTTCATATATTAACCATATTGTTATTGTTATGTGCCGTGGAGTCAGCCCTGACTCATAGTAACCCCTCCTTGGGCTTCCGAGGCAGTATCACTACGGAAGTAGATTGCCCCATCTTCCTTCTGAGGAGTGCCTGGTGGGCTTGAACAGCCAGCCTTGTGGTTAGCAGTCAAGTGCCTTAGGCACTATGCTACCAGAGCTCCCGCATTAACCATAGCTATTTTAAATTCCCTCTCTGATAGCTCCAACTTCTGTCTCATAACTGAGACTGATGTCATTGGTTGCTTTATCTTTTGAGAGTGTTTGCTTTTCTTTTCTTATTTTTTTTTTTTTCCTCATTTGGTATCTTCATTGTTTTGTTGAAAGTTGATATCGTTTGTAGGACAGTGGAGACAGAGATAAATAATTATTATTGGGTAGGCCTCTACTGTAGATGGTTGAGTCAATCTAGCCAAGAAATAAGGTGAGTTTGGGATTTGTTATTTTTATGGTTATACTTGGAGTTCCACAGGTTTATGTTCCTCTAGAGTCACTCTGTGCTTATGAAGAAAGCTGCTTTTCCAGAGTGATTTCCACAATAACTGCCCCACTCAAAGCTTGAGGTCTTTCCCTTGTGCCTGATACTCAAGGGTCTTCCCCTGCCCCTTTCCAGTAGCAGATTGCTTCCCATTCCATGAGTAGACAGCTGTGTTTACTACAGGACACTTATTAGCCTGATCCTAGTGGTAGTTGGGTGTGGAATAGGGGAGTCATTTTCTGTTATTCTAATTCATTTCCAGTCTTAATCATGCACTGTGTTCCTATGGTTAGGGAGTAGGACTTCTCATTTATCTTGTTCCTTATTCAGAAGTGGGCCTCTAATGGTCTAAGCCCTAGATATCTTCTTCTCCATTCCTTTCTCTGAGATCCAGTGGGACTTAACTTTGTCCCTGTTGACTAGATTTGCTACTACTTCCCTGTCAGTATAAGACTTAATTACAAATAATGGAGAAGGACCCAAGTGAGATTGACTCTCTTTCCCATTGCAACTGCTACTCTCTTTGCCCATACCTGAACAACTGAAGGAAACTCTGGTCTTTCATTGTGCCTCAAATCTTTCTCATAGCCCACCACATTAGTTCCCTAGTTAAGAGCCAGAAAGTCGTGGTGAATTTCCATTGTAAGAGCAGTTTCCATGGGATCTATATTCTCAGTCACTGTTCAGCAATTCTTTACAAATATTAGCTGAATTATTATTACTAGTTCATATGATACATGTCATTTGCTTCAAATAATCAAGTGTTTGTTTCTCATCTCTCTTTGATGTTAGCTGATTTTACTTAAATTTTGGGTTAATTGCATGACTTGTGACATCACCTGTTGATGAATTTAATAAAGTTGTAATTTTGGAGTTCCAGTAAGATGGTGGAATAGGCAGAAAGACTGCACAGACCCTCTTAAACAAAGAAAAGGGGAACCAATGAACACAGATACAGAAGACAATCCTGGACCCCTGAGTCTTGAAGGGAAGGATATAAAAGTTGACTAAACTCCAACTAGCAGAAGAATTTGCATAAAAACACCAAAAAGTGATACATATGGAGTTGCATTCTGGCAGTGATCCTAACGGCACAGACAGCTTGGATATTGCCGAGTGGTGGTAGGACCTAAGAATTAACCTAAAATTCAGTGCTGCTAGCCAGGGACTGCATGGAGGACTGCTCTTGTGGCTGGTGAATAACAGGGGAAGCAGCGAAGAGGAAGGTGGGCTGAGTTGTTGACTTTTGCCTGTCCAGAAGGTGCAGCCATTTTGAATGTTTACAAGCAGTTTGAACATTTTGGATATTTAAAGTGACAGCATTCTCCCAGATTCCAGGGACTTAAGTACAGGCTCCACTTTCCGGTAACCTCAAGGACATTCCAGACACAGACAACTGGAAAGCTGCAACATTCTCCTTGTTACTCTTATATCCCACAGCCTCTTTGTGAATAGAGGTATGGCCATCCCTCACTCTCACCCATCTTTTGGGCTGTCAGGAATTTTCTATTCATTTGCTTTTATGTTTTTTGATGGTTATTCAATTGTTATTTTTGTCTAACTGAGTGGAAGACAGCAACAGTCCCCATATGACACAACTACACTCACACCTGCTGCAGCTTCACTTAGTGACTGAGAGTAACCACTTCCTTTTCCACCAATTGGCCAGTTATAAACAACCACCAAGAAGAGCCTGAATCACCCTTGGCTGCTCTTCACAAACAGTTAACAGAGAACTAAATACAAAAATGCCATGATGTCTCGGAGAAAACAGACCATCACAGTCCATACAAAGAAGCAAGATAAAGTGGTAGAAACAAAGGAGCAGGATACAGACCCAGAACACATCTCTGAGGAAGACACAGCCTTGGAACTCTCTGATAAGGAATTCAAGAAGATACCTACATTTAGGTATCTTTAAAGGATTGAGATACAGACCAAGGAAAACACAGACAAAACCCTAGAAGAATTTTGGAAGAAAATACAAGAGCAAAATGACAAAATAAATGAAAAATTAGAAATTATTCTAAATCTACAGATAGAAATCCAGAAAAATAATACCACATTGTCAGAAATAGATAACAAATTGAAAGAGTGAAGGACTAGAACTGATGCAATGGAAGACAGGATTAATGAGATTGAAGACAAATACCTGAATACTTCTTTGGAAAATGATCCATCACAGAAAAAAAAAAAAAAAATCAAAACAAAATGAAGAAAGCCTAAGGTTCATGTGGGATACCATGAAAATGAATAATCTACGTGTCATTGGAATTCCAGAACAGGGAGAGTAAAAGAAAACCACTGAGAGAATTGTCCAAGATTTGTTGGAAGAAAACTTCCCTGACATGATGAAAGAAGAGAATATATCCATCCAGGAAGTCCAACAAACCCCAAACAGGATAGACCCTCCCAAAAAAATAACCAAGACATATCATCATCAAACTCATCAAAACCAAAGGCAAAAAAAGAATCCTGAAAGCAACATGAGAAAAACAAAAAGTTACTCAAAAAGGATAACCAGAAAGAATAAACCCTAATTTTTCAGCAAAACCATGCAAGCGAGAAGGTAATGAGATGATATATAGATATATATATATAACCCTGAAAGAGAAAAAAAAAATTCAATCAAGAATTATATACCTGGCAAAATTGTCCCTCAAATATGATACTGAAATGGTACATTTCCAGATAAGCACAAACTAAGGAAATTTGTTAAAACAGACCAACCTTACATGAGATACTAAAGGAAATCCTTTGAACAGAGAACCAAAAATAGCAAACAACAACTGACATTAATATACAAGATGACTGTTCTGGTTACCTAGTGCCACTTTGACAAGAATATACCACAAATGGGATGGCCTTAATAAACAGGAGTTTATTCTTACAGTTTGGAGGCTTTAAGTCCAAGTGCAAAGTACCAGGCTCTAGAGCCTGGGTGAAAGACCCTACCTTGGGGTCCAGCTCTGTCTCCTGCTCCCAGCCCACTGGAGCTAGAGGCATTTCTGAGAAGCCCCAAGGTTGACAAGTAAAAAGGCACAGTCCCAATGTTACCAAACCAACTGGCAGGCCATTAACTTAAGTCCATTGTAAGTCCCAAGGTCAACAGAGCATAGCAGGCTGGTAAGCAATGACATGGCTATATGCAGGGTCCAAGCATGCCATAGGCTAGAGACCATTCCCAAGGCTTCTCCTTAAAAACAGAAAACAGACCACATACCAAAAGGCAGCTACTCAGCTGCTTGTGGTAGATCCCACCATGGAGCTGATTGCCAGTCTCATCATGGGGAATAATAACTACCACCAGCTTCCCAGCCACTCAACCAGGACCATTCAAGTTGACACACAAACATAACTACCACAATGACATAACCAAGAAACTACAGCTATGGACATATCCAAAGTAGAATAAACTTACACGATTGTAAACAGGGAACCAGAGACATCAATTGGCAAGTAAGAACAACTACAAATCAAAAAGATGGAAAATACTGTGTAGTTACAGAACTTCTAAATGGTGAGGCAGTCAAGAGAGTTGCAAGATAGAATGGACTGTTCTAAACTGGGGGAGAAAATTATAAATCACAGGGTAACTTAAAAAATAATTATAAACCTTCACATCACAATAAAAAAGAGAACAAGCACAAATATTCAGTAAATACTAAAACAACAGCAACAAAGTAAAAGATAACACAATTCATAAACATAATGAGCTCAGCATAAAAAATAATATAGAACAAAGAAATCGGAGACATCATGAAAAAACACATAACAAAATGACAGCAACCAATTCATACTTGTCTATAATTACACTGAATATTAATGGATTAAATACACCACTAAAGAGATGGAGAATTGCAGATTGGATAAGAAAACAAAACCCATCAATATGCTGTCTACAAGAGACACAACTTAGAGACAAAGATAAAAATAGACTAAAAATCAAAGATTGGAAAAAGATATCAAGGAAATGGCAACCATAAAAGAGCAAAAGTGGCAATATTAATTTCTGATCAAATTTACTTTAAGACACAAACTAAGGGAATTTGTTAAATCCAGACCAACCTTACAGGAGGTACTAAAGGGAGTCCTTTGAACAAAGAACCAAAAAGAGCAAACAACAACTGACCATTAAAACACAAGATGACATAACCCAGAAGCCACAGCTTTGGACATATCCAAAGTAAAATAAGCTTACAAGATTGTAAACAGGGAACCAGAGACATCAATTGGCAAGTGAGAGCAACTACAAATCAAAAAGAGGGAAAATCCTGTGTAGTTATAGAACTTCTAAATGGTGAAGAAGTCAAGAGAGTTGCAAGATGGAATAGACAAGGAAGGACATTATACAATGATTAAAAGATCAATTTAACATTTAACATGAAGTTATTACGATAATAAATATCTATGAACCCAATGAAAGAGCCCCAAAATACATAAATCAGACTTTAAGAAAGTTTAAAAGGCAAATAGATGACTCCACACTCATGGTGGGAAACTTTAATACAATACCTTCAATAAAAGATAGCACAAGAGGAAAGAAACTCAACAAAGATGCAGAAGAGCTAAACAATACAATCCACCAACTTGACCTTATAGATATCTACATGCCACTTCACCCAATAACAGTACAATATACATTCTTTTCCAGTGCACAAGAAATATTTTCCTTGATAGATAATATGTTAGGACATAAAGCAAGCCTTAAAAAAAAATAAAAGCATCGAAATACTGCGTAGAATCTTCTCAGATGATCATGCTATCAAATTAGAAATCAACATTAGGAAGATCATCAGAAAAAGAGTAAACATATGGATACTGAACAACACCCTCCTTAAGAAAGACTGGGTAAGAGAAGAAATAAAAATTGAAATTAAAAAATTCCTTGAATCAAAGGAGAATGAAAACACAACATACCAAAATCTTTAGGACACAACAAAAGCAGTGATCAGAGGACAATTTATAGCAATAAATGAACGCATCAAAAGAGAAGAAAGAGCCAAAACCAACACTTTAAACCAACATGTCCAACAATTAGAAAAAGAACAGCAAGAAAAGCCTACAGTCACCAGAAGAAAGAAAATAATAAAGATTTTAGCAGAAATCAATGAAACAGAAAATAGAAGGGCAAAGAAAAAAATCAACAAGACCAGAAAAGATCAATAAAATTGACAAACCACTGGCAAATTTAACAAAGGAAAAGAGGGAGAGAATACAAGTAACATGAATAAGAAATAAAATTGGTGATATCACAACAGAACCAACTGAAATAAAAAGGATAATATCAGGATACTATGAAGAACTCTACTCCAAGAAGTTTGAAAATATGGAAGAAATGGACAGATTTTTAGAAACACACCATTTACCTAAAATAAAACAGACTGACATGGAAAAGTCAAACAGATCCATAACAAAAGAAGAAATTGAACAGGTCATCAAAAAAATTACCAACAAAAAAAAAGTTCTGCCCAGACAACTCCACTGGAGAATTCTACCAAATATTCAGTGAAGAACTGATACCAATACTACTCAAACTATTCCAAAGCCTAGAAAAGGAGGGAATCCTCTATAACTCATTTTATGAAGCAAGCATAAACTTGACACCAAAACCAGGCAAAAACATTACTCAAAAGGAAAACTACAGACCAAATCCCTCATGAATATAGATGCAAAAATCTTCAACAAAATCCTAGCCAATAGACTGCAACAATGTATCAAGAAAATCATTCATTATGATTAAGTGGGGTTCATATCATGTATGCAAGAATGGTTCAACATTAGAAAAACAATCAATGTCATCCACCACATAAATAAAACAAATGAGAACAACCACACAATCCTATCAATTGATGCAGAAAAGGCATTTGATAAGATTCAACACCCATTCTTGATCAAAACTCTCAGCAAAATAGGAATAGAAGGTACATTCCTCAACATAATAAAAGGCACCTATGCAAAATCAGCAGCCAACATTATTCTCAACAGAGAGAGACTAAAAACATTCTCCTTGCAAACAGAAACCAGACAAGGATGCCCTGTATAACTTCTATTCAACGTTGTAATGGAAGTCCTAGCCAGGGCAATAATGTAAGAAAGGGAAATCAAAGCCATCCACATTGGTAAGGAAGAAGTCAAACTATCCCTATTTGCTGATGATATGATCCTATACCTACAAAACCCAAGAGACTCAGTCAAAAATCTACTGGAACTAATTGAGAGATTTAGCATCATGGCATGATACAAGATCAATATCCAAAAATCAGTTGGATTCCTCTACACCAGCAAAGAGATTGATGAAAAAGAAATAAGGAAATCAATACCATATACAATAGCTACCCAAAAAATAAAATACCTGGGAATAAATTTTATCAGAGATACATAAGACCTATACAAAGAAAACTATAAAACACTACTTCAAGAAATCATAAGAGATCTACATAAATGGAAAAACATCCATGCTCATGGATAGGAAGATTGAACATTGTGAAAATGTCAGTTCTACCCAAAGCAATCTATACATTCAATGCAATCCCAATCCAGATCC
>NW_006921960.1:617402-633085 GCF_000298275.1 Orycteropus afer afer
AACTCCAGATGGATCAAAGACTTAAATGTGAAACAGAAAAATAAAAGTTCCTCAAGGAAAAAGTAGGAGCAAATTAAAGGGCCCTAAGGTATGGCATAAATAGACTATCAAGCATAACCCACGATGCACAAACTGCAGAAGAGAAACTAGATGAATAACTTGCTAAAAATTAAATTGTTATGTGCTTCCAATGACTTCTCCAAAAGAGTCAAAAGAGAACCTACAGATTGGGAAAAACTATTTGGTAATGACATATCTGACAAAGGACTTATCTGTAGAATTTATAGAAAACTCCAACACCTCAATAACCAAAAGACAAATAATCTAATCAAACAATGGGCAGAAGACATGAATTGACACTTCATCAAGGAGAATATTCAGGCAGCCAACAAACTTGAAGAAATGCTCATGATGATTAGCCATTTGAGAGATGCAAATCAAAACAATGAGATACCATCTTGCTCCAGCACTAAGAGCAAAGTTTAACAAGAGAGAAAACAGCAAATGCTGCTGAGGATGCAGAGAGATTGAGACTGTCATACACTGCTAGTGGGACTGTAAAATGGTACACACACTGTGGAAAGCAGTATGGCGATTGCTCAAAAAGTTGGAAATAGAAATGCCATTTGACCCAGCTATTCGA
This sequence comes from Orycteropus afer afer, assembly GCF_000298275.1. Taxonomy (NCBI): domain Eukaryota; kingdom Metazoa; phylum Chordata; class Mammalia; order Tubulidentata; family Orycteropodidae; genus Orycteropus; species Orycteropus afer. Next base: position 618,046 of record NW_006921960.1, read on the forward strand.
TTACTAATATATATTCTAAAGAAGTGAGAGCCATGATAAGAACAAACATATGCACACCCATGTTCATCGCAGCACTATTTACAATAGCCAAAAGATGGAAACAACCTAGGTGTTCATCAACTGAGGAATGGATAACCAAACTATGGTACATACACACAATGCATTACTATGCAACCCTAATGAATAATGTAGAATCTGCAAAACACTGCATAATGTGGATGAACCTGGAGGATATTCTGCTGACTGAAATAAGTCAATTGTAGAAGGACAAATATTGTACTAGTCCATTATTGTAAAAGTCAAGGAAAGATTTCTATGTGGAAGGAAATTTTCTTTGTTGGTTACCAGGTGTGGGAGGGTAGGGGAGGGAACACTGTTAGACAGGTGGAGATAAGTATTGATTTGGGTGAAGAGAAGGACAATGTAGCAAATGGAAGTGATCAACATGGTGGCAGTGAGGAATAGGAAGACAGAAAGAGGTACAAGGGAGGTGCAGAAAACAAAGATGAACCCTTTTGCACATACAGTATTGCATTGTCTATTAAGGCAAAGTCAGGTAGACAGATGGATAGATGGGTGGATAGGCTGAACTATTAGGTATGATTATACAGCAAGGAGTGTATCCAAGACCATGCATAGGGTTGGCAGACAGAAGACAATGGTTCTACATGTGTATTTGTATGTTCTATAAGATTTCGCAAGTTAGAGTAGAGCTGACAAGGGACAAAGTTGTAGTCACTTCCTGGTCACAGCCAGCTACCCAGAGGGAGTGAGTAGTTGAACCTGTGGTCTTGGGACCATAGTTGCAGGGGACATCAAATTCAACTGGCATAACATACTACACAAAAAATTGTTATACCTCCTACTTTGGCAAGTAGTGACTGGGATCTTAAAAGCTTGCAAGCAGCCATCTAGACGCAACAATGTGTCTCTCCTCATGCAAAGCAAAGAAGAATGAAGAAAATAAAAGATTCATGGAAGCAATTAGTCCTAATGACTGGTATACCATGCGATCCTCAGCCTATATGAGTATGAGACCAGAAGAACTAGACGGTGCCTGGCTATCACTGTCAACCACTCAGAGGGGGATCTGTGGAGGAGATCCTGGGTAGAGAGGGAAAACAATATAGATCAAAACTCAAAATCATTTGGGAAAAAAAGTGGGGGTGTACCAGTTTGCTGGTCTGATAGAGCCTGGTGGAACCACTGAGACTATGTTCCCTAGCTGCCCTTCAGGTCTGGAATTGAACCCACACTTGTGGCTTCTAGCCAAACAAAAGACAGGTATATGAGTTGAACATTTACCTGAGGTAGGTACACTCCTTGGAAAGAGCAATCATGGGAGAAAGAATGGCTGTTTATGCACAGGGAGACAGCTCTGGGGGCAGGGGTGCATGTAGGAATGGACACAGGGAAGTGGTAACTCTTGGGAGGAAGTGAGAGGGTAGATGTTTCATTGAGTTAAATTGTAGTCAATGTCATGATACAACGTGTGTATGAACTGTTGTATGGAAAGTTAATTTGCTCTGTAAACTTTCACCCAAGTCGCAATAAAAAATAAATAAATAAATAAAATAAAAGTTGTAATTTTGTAGATTATCTGGGTTTGTCATCATTGTAAGTATAATAATGCAATTTTCATGTTTCTCTGTCTTCATTTGTTTCCTAGAACTACAGCACTACATTACTAAAATTTGATCACTTAAAACAATTACATCTGTTTTCACCCAGTTATCTTCTAGGAGCTCTGGTGGCATAGTATCTTCTGGAGTTCCTTGGCAGCATAACTCCAATTGCTTACTTTGATTTCATGTGACTTTCTCCTTGTGTCTCTGCATCTCTTACTCTTTGTATAAATTCACCAGTAAATGGAGTTAGGGTCTCTCCTAAATGCAGGATGACCTCATCTTGAGATTTTTAACATAATTACATTTTCAAAGCCCCTATTTCCAAATACGGTCATATTGTGAGGTTTTGGAGGGAGCTAGGTTTTTGCAGAAGGGACACTATTCAACTCCCTATAACTACATAAGCATAATCTTGAACTAGATATTGAATATTAATAAGTTATGACAAATTATTAAACACAGAAGTTCTAAGTTTAATGCAAATTAGTACCATAATAATGTGTATTGTTAGTTCAGTGTAGAGTTCTGTCCTTACAAGAGAGACACCTGAGTACAATTTCTAGCTTATGCACCTCAAACACAACCACCACTTGTGTCCGAGTGTAGACTTGTACACTGCTATAATGCAGAACAATTTTCAGCAGGGTTTTCAGACTATGACAGACTAAGAAGAAAGGCCTGGTGATCTATGAGAACCCAATATATCACCTTGGTCCAATCTTGTAGTGCATCATCATCTGCTGCAGGCCTATGTGATGACAGTGAGCAACAGTCCTGTGACAATGTTATTCATTCTAGAAATCACTGGTGCTAACTTAAAATTATTTTATTTCATCAACAAATATTTATTAAGAATGTACTTGTATGGCAGAGACTACACTGGCAGTTGGAGATAACGCAGTCAACAAAATAGACACACCTATTCTCATAGAGCTCAATATAGTGCCTTTAAAAATAGCCTTTGTAAGTTTATAAAATTACATTTTATTGCTGTACTTTTCTTTAACATGTAAGATGATTCAATGATATTTTCTATCCAGAAAAAAATTATCATTCTCAAATAGCAATAGAAAGTATTTGTCCTCAATATTTGTTCAAGTGATGATAGAAATGGATAAAAATAATGATTTCAATTGCTTACCAGGGTGATAGAATGAAATATTTTCGTTTTTATCCATACCAAATTAAATTAATTCAGAAAACAGTATTGTCTAACATTATAATAAGTAATATGTTTTCTATGAAATTAGCATTATCATTATCTTTACATTGACTTGGTTCCCAATCAGCTCTAAGATTTTAATTTTCTCTTTATATCATAAAGTATCTCCAATATGGCAATACAATACTGAAATCATTACAAAGGAAAAATATTTTTAATCTATAATAGTATATATGACAGTAAAGCAAAAAGATAGTTGGTTCACATTTGGAAAAATAATGAAATAGAGATCTTGGTTTTTTGAGTGAGGTTAAATTACATAGAAATTGGCATTGAGTAATCCTAATGTGCACTGTGTAAATTAAGTATGAAGATAAATATAAATATTCAATTTCATTTAAAATTTGGTGAGGTTTATAAAAAACAAATCCATTAAATATGATTGTTTCTGCATGAATACCTCATAGTCGTTTTTAATAGTGAAAATTCACAAAAATTCACAAAGAATTATTATGGTAAATGTCTTAGTAAAATTAAACTCATGTGTCAAAGTGAGGTATTAATCAGATGATTGACTTTTAAGAGAACTTTCATTCCCAGAATTATGATTTTATTTTTTAATTTACTTTATTTTAATGATATGGCCAGTATGTGCCTTTGTTTGTAGTTCCTGTCACTCACCTGTCTAAGAATCAGCATTTTACAGAAGAAAATAATTGGCTTTATATTTTAAGAGATTGCCTTCTTTGCTTGGAAAGGGCTAGGAATTCCATAAATAACATATTATATGGAACTGGATTTTCCTCCTGTATTCTTAGAGATAGTGAAACTAAGCTTTATTAATGCGGTCATTGCCAGTTTCATAATAATTGTGAAAACACATAACTCAAAGTACAAAGTACAAAGGACAAGAGTGTCTTTTCTAACTGTAAAGATGCTATCAGAGGTATATAATATATGACATACATTGCAATAGCATGAGAAATGCATGATGTAAGGCCTAAAATTAAGGTCCAGTATTATGTACACCTTGATATCTGAAGACATTGGAAAGATCTTAAATGACCTAAATGCAAGTTCTCTTCCCCACTGTGCTCTTACAGATCAGGTCCTCCAACAAATCTTCCCTATTTATCAAATATACCAAGTGAAGTTTCTACATATTCTTGAGTAATGAGTTTCAATTCCGTTCTCAAATAAAACCCATGTGGCTAAGCATGGAGTGTGGTGTTCTCCTCCCCTGCCCTGTGATCAAATGTGACTAATAAACTGTTATTGATCTATCTGTCTAATGTCAGGTGTTGTGTGCTGACCCAGTCCCACAACTGTAGGTCATGAACCCCTTCCTTATCAATAGGATGAATCTAAAACCAAACTAACTGCTATCTAGTTGATTTCAACTCATAGCAACCTTTCCTTGGGTTCCAAGGTAGTTTCTCTGTGAAAGTAGATTGCACAGTCTTCCTTCCAAGGAGTGGTTGGTGGCTTTGAACCACCTTACGGTTAGCAGTCAAGTGCCTTAGGCACTATGCCACCAGAGCTCCTATAGCGTGAATAAGAGGTGATTATAACAATTGACATCATGAACAATATGACCCAACTATGACCATGGATATCTGGTTAACTGTAACTATCTGCTCCTTGGCTAACCAACTGCCAAAATATGACAAAGATTGCCTGGGACAGAATATGGCTTGCTTGCACTTTGGTTCCTGTGGCATGATGTCTTTTTTGCTGCTCCATCTTTTCCTATTTTAAAATGCTCTTATTTCCAAAACAAGAGTTGTTGTTCATTGACTCTATCCCAGCATAATGAGCTCTCAGATTTGGCCTTTGTGTCTAGCCTGGTGACCATCATCTCCTGCTGGGGAAGCCTGTCATATTGATATTTTTTTGTAGTTGTTGAGTTCACCATTTGACTGCTAACCAGAAGGCTGGTGGTTCAAACCCACCAGCCACTCCTCAGAAGGAAGGTTGGACAATCTACTTCTGTAGTGATACCTCCTCAGAAACCCAAAGGGGTTCACTATGAATCGGATATGACTTGATGGCAGTGAGTGAGTGAGGATAAACTCAGGAATGGACCTTTTTGAGTTTTATGGAAAAGATAGAGACTACCATCACCCTTGGGAGAATTAAGCATGGCACAGTGGTTATGTAATAGGCATTGTTACTCAAGTAAGGGTACTGTCTTTTTATGTGCTGTTCTTCTACTTCTTTTGTGACTGCTGTGTGTGCTAATCTGACCCCTTAAGAGCATTAATTAGCACATCCAAGGTGGCACATAATCCAGGCACTGATTTTAAAATATAAATAAATAAATAATAAAAAGCATCTGGTGTCATTCTCAACCAAAAGCATGGGAAGAGCTAACTCAAAAGGTCTTTCAGTGCAAAATCTCTGGCTATATGTCTAGACATTGCTTAAACTACTGCTTACCAGAATGCAAAGGTAATCTTGTGATAGTGGACCTTGATGGCCTTCACCTAGGCCTTGGACAAAATAATCATGCTGAGCATGGGTCCCAAACTTGGAAAGATTGACTGGCATTTCCAAAGGAGAAGACAGCTGCCTACGAGGTTACCAAACTTCTCTTGTCACAACCAGAAAATCTATACCTCTGGTAGTGTAGTGCCTAAGGCATTTGACTGCTAACCAGATGGCTCATGGTTCAAATCCACCAGGCACCCCTCAGAAGGAAGACTGGGTAATCTACTTCCATAGAGATACCACCTCAGAAATCCAAGGAGTCGTCGCTATGAGTCGAAAAGACTTGACAGCAGTGAGTTTTTGTTGTTGTTCTTGTTGTTTCTTAATCAAACAGAGACAGAAAATGAAGCTGCAAAATACATGGCTCGGTATTCAAAATACTTTGAGGAGATTTGTACAGAGAGAAAAGAGAGATAAAATAAAGAAAAGGAAGCTCACACATGTAAGAGCTGAAGCAGAGAATGGTTTCATCCCTTGAAATGTGTGGACATTGTGCTTTTCTATAGTCCACTCTGTCAGATTTGCCTCAGTTGAAAGAAAATTCTTTATTCTTAAGGTTATAGGGAAAAACATCTGTGGCATCCTTGCAGAACAAGGAAGAAATGAATACAAATCCAACTTTTGAATGGACCTATCTTATGCTCTATGAAGCAAACATTGCCATCAGGAAAGTCTTAACTGTCACAAGACTATAGATAAAAAATAAGTGTATAATAAGTAACAAAATAAAAAAATAAATAAATAAAGAGAAAATAATATTGAATACAGGGGGAGAAAAATAAAAAAATAAAAAATACACAAATAGAAAAATAATACAAATATAAATAAAATTAAAAGTCTAGTAGTTGACATAATTGGAATTCCAAAATCTACTAAAATAATCTATACAACAAAAAATAAAAGCATAGAGATTTTTTTTTTTTTTGCATCTCTACAACATAAGTTCTGAAGTCACATTAATTTCTACTGAACAGCAACAATTGCTCAGCTCCAGGAATTTAATCAATACTGGAGCTTAAATTATAGTTATACTTGGGATCCAACTACATTTAAACGCGGTACCCCCTATAATCTTAGGATTGTTACTAAATGTAAAATAGAGGAATAGTAAATATACCTCACTTTTACTATCTTAGTTATTATGGCTACAGATTGAATTGTGTTCCATCCAAATACGTGTTGTAAATCCTAACCTCTAAAGCTGTTGATGTAATTTCATTTTGGAATAGGGATTTCTTTGTTATGTTAATGTGACCATATCAATGAAGACTGTGTTTTAAACCAATCACTTCTCATGCATAAAAGGACCATATTAGGCAAAGAAGCAAGCAAGAACAAATGGGGAAAAGATAGATGCCAACTGGAAATCTCCAAGGAATGCCAAGAAGAATGCCAGAGAACTGAGGCAAATTTTCCCCCCAGAGTGGACAGAAACAGACTTCCACTAGAGTTGGCAAACTGAATTCAGATTTGTAGCCTCCTCCAATTTGAAAAAAATAATAAATTTTTGTTCATTAAAGCCACTTACTTGTGTTTTTTTGTGTTACAGAAGCACAAAGAAAGTAGGACACAATTTGGTTCTGCAATGTGGCTTACCGCTCTAACAGATACCTGAAACGCAGAAGTGATTTTGTGAGTGAAATGGGAGGAATCTGGAAGAATTTTTTTTTGTGCTTCATAAAGCCTTAGATTGCTTTGGAGAGATGCTTGGTAGAATTATGGACAGTAAATGTGATTCTGATGAGGGCTCAAAAAGATCTGAGAGCTGTGGCAGTTGTTGTTGTTGTTGTTAGGTGCTGTCAGGTTGGCTCTGACTCATAACAATCCTATGTACAACAGAACGAAACACTACTTGGTCCTGTGTGAGCCTCAAAATCCTTGCTGTTCCTGAGGTCCTCATTGCAGACGCTGTGTGTCAGTCCATCTCATTGAGGGCCTTCCCCTTTTTGTTGTATCCTTCTCCAGAGAATGGTCCCTTCTGACAACGTGACCAAAGTAAGTGAGATGAAGTCTGGCCATTCTCACTTCCAAGAAGCATTCTGGCTGCACTTCTCCCAAGACAGATTTGTTAGTTCTTCTGGCAGTTTATGGTACTTTCAGTATTCTTCACCAACACCACAACTCAAAGGCATCAACTCTTCTTGGTCTTCCTTATTCATTGTCCAACTTTCACATGCATATGAAGCTATGAAAATACCATGGCTTGGGTTAGGCCCACCTTAGTCTTCAAAGAGACATCTTCGCTCTTCAACATATTAAAGAGGTCTTTTGCAGCAGATTTGTCCAGTGCAATATGTTGTCTAATTCCTTGGCTGCTGCTTCCATTGGTAATGATCATGGTACCAAGTAATATGAAATCTTTGACAACTTCAATCTTTTCTCCATTTATCATGATGCTGCTTATTGGTCCAGTCATGAGGATTTTCATTTTATCTGTGTTGAGGGGTAATCCATACTGCAGACTGTGGGGAAAGCTTCTATTGGCATGAATGGAATTTTGCTAGAAATATGGATGCCACTCCTCGGAAGGAAGATGGGGCAATCTACTTCTGTAGTGATACTGCCTTGGCAACCCAAGGAGGTGTCTCTATGAGTTGGGTCCAACTCGATGGCACATACCAACCAACCAACCATATGTGCTTTGGCCAAAGCTTTGAAAAGAATGATAAATATGTGATTGGACATTGGAAGGAGAGTAATCCATTTTATTCAGTGGCAAATGAATTGTTTGAATTATGTTAAAATATTCAGTGGAAGGTAGAACCTTTAAGTGATGACTTCAGATATCTGGCTGATTTCTGAGCAAGATCATAAAGGCACAGTATAGTTTCTTATTGCTTCCTATACTAAAATGTTGGAAGAAATTGATGATTTATAAATTAACTGGACCAAATGAAAACAAAACTTAAAAATTTGGGCAATCCTGTTAGTCAAACTAAGGAATGATGTCCTGAAATTTTCACCAAAGATTTGGCTACTCAATCTCTTATTAAGGACATTAAGCCTGTCAGATATATTGAACCATGACAGAAGAAAAGGACAGAGACAGTATAAAGTGAAGCAAAGCTGTCAGTCTCCTGGAATTCTACAGGCAAGAAACAGGTCAATGGGGATACGTGGCTGGAAACATCTTTCGTTATTCAAGAAAAAAAAGACACCATTCCTGGAACAGTGTGAAGATCAGAATGGTTGAAGAAGACATGGCAAGCAGGGAAGACTCCATTTCAAAGGATGAAGAAAATTACCTCCTAGATTTCAAAGAATCACAACTCCACCAACTCTGTTTCAGAGTATGAAGCCACTGCTCAAGTAGTCTCATGTCTAGGGACTACCAATTCAACCTGAGAGGGTGGAGTTTCCATGTTCAAAGGCCAAGAGGATGGGGTCTTTGCACAAACCTGATGAGGGGGTCTACCAAACCCAATTGCCAGAGGAAAGGAACTTACCAGGGCTGAGGTAGAAAAGTCATCACTCAGATGGACTAGGAGACTGGGGGTCACCCAAATCCAAAAAAGCAGAATTGTTCCCTGAGTGGGCCTGGAAGCAGGGGTTCATGCCCAGGTCCAAGGGTCCTCCTTCCAGAATCCAAAAAGTGTAACCAACATCCAGGGTTGAGACAAGGATATTGCTCAGATAATTCCAAAGGACAGAGGATTATTTTCCAACTTTGAAAGTTAATTTAATTTCTTATATTAGATTTTAGGTTTGCTTGATGACCCTGAAACATTCTTTTCCTCCAATTTTTCTGTTTTGTAATGGAAATGTCTACCCTATGTTTTCCAAGATTATACTTTGGAAACAGAACTTGTGATCTAGGTTTCACAAGTTCACTGATAGAGAACAATTCTGCCCAAGATGGAATATATGCAATGCCTCATCCATATTTGATTTGGATGTTGCAAAGGCTGAGATTTTGGATTTAAAGTTTATTTAAAACTTGGATTATGTGATAGGGTGAATGCATTGTGTATGTGGAATGGACACAAAATTTGAGGGGTCACATAGTAGAATGTTATGGATTGAATAGTGTCCCCAGAAAATAAGTGTTATAAATCCTAATCTCTATACTATCCCATTTGGGGACAAGGCTTTCTTTGTTAGGTTAAAATGAAAGGGAAAATCATTGTGAGAAGTAGCTACAAGGATTTTTACCCAGGGAGGAGAGAGAAAGCCCTCCTCTAGAGTTAGCATGTTGAATTGAGACTTCTGGACCCCTCAATTTGAGAAAATGAATTACTGCTCTTTAATGCCACCTACCTGGTATTTCTATTATAGCAGCACTAAGAAACTAAGATAATTTTTTGGCCTAAATTTCTTGTGGTCCATCACCCATTGCCCTAAAATATCTCATAACAGTCATAGATACTCTTTGATCCAGTGATAAATAAATTAAAATTGAATATTTAGTGCTTACAACTTGGATTGACAAAATTGTATCCTAGCCATTTCCTTCCCAATTAAAACAGTTAATGTGGTCCTATGTAAAGTAAAAGGGAGCCTTCAAGAATTGTAACTTATTATATAAAGGGGTGATTATTCCCACTGTTTCTCCATTTAACAGCTCAATGAGCCTGTTATTAAACTTAGAAATAATGAATGATGCCAAATAGTGGATTAATACAGTTTTAGTGCTATGGCCCCATCCATTAAGGCCCCTATATTCAAAATCCAGTATTGATAAAATTAATGACTCCATCCAATCATCAACTGGTAAAAAATTCATTATTAAAGAATTTTTCTAATTTGTTCTGTTGAGTGCTCCAAAGAGAACAACTTTTAGGCAATGGCCCAAAAGTCCATAAAAATGTACAGATACAGATATTTGTTGGCCAAGGCTTCTAATACTAAAATGACTCCCTGAAATGTGGTTAATTGTGCTAACCCTTGTGTCCCATTCTTTAGCAGAGACTGGTAAATTATGAAATCAACAACAATCCAATTTTTTCTATTGTATATATAAGATAGTAATGTTATTTGTAAAGTGTACAAACTCACTTTGATGTTCACTCATTTAATTCCTACAAGTTCCCCAGGTAGCCAAGGGTTCTGAAAGAAGAATGACCTTCACCCTCACTGTGGTTTTCCCCACAGACCTCCTCATTTATTTATAAGCCCTTACCACAAAACCCTTTAAAGTCCATGTTCTACCTATACTCTTTTCAAACAAATTCACAAAGACTTCCACTTTACACACTATCAAATTTCCAGGTTTTCTAAATCTCTCTTTTTTTTTTAATTGTGATTTGGGTGAAAGTTTACAGAGCAAATTCACTTTCCATGCAGCAATTCACATATACTTTGTCTCATGACATTGGCTACAATTTACCCCAATGCAACTGCTCCCCGCCTACTTCCTCCCTATAGTTACCTCTTCCCTGTGTCCTTCCCTCCATGTACCCCTACCCCCGAGCTGTCTCCCTGTGAATACACAGCCCTGCTATTCTCCCATGATTGTTCTCTCCAAGGAGTGTATCTACCTAGTGTGAGTCTTCAGCTCATATGCCTGTTTTTTGTTTGGCTGGAAGCCATAGGAGTGGGTTCAATTGCAGACCAGAAGGGCAGTTAGGAGCCATAGTCTCAGTGGTTCCACCAAGTTCTAGCAGACCAACAAGCCTGGTCCCACTTTTTTTTTTTTTTTTCCCAAATGATTTTTAATTTTGTTCCACATTGTTCTCCCACTCTATCCAGGATCTCCTACATATATGCCCCTCCGATTGGTTGACAGTGGTAGCTGGCCACCATCTAGATCTTCTGGTCTCATGGTGGTATAGGCTGCAGATGGCATGGTGTACTAGTAGCTTGGACTAATTTTTTCCATGAATCTTAGTTTTCTTCATTCCTCTTTGATCTGGATGAGGAGACACCCATTGTTGCATCTAATTGCCCAATTGCAAGCTTTTAAGATCTCAGTCACTACGCGCCAAAGTAGGAGGTAGAACAATGATTTGTGTTGTATGTTATGCCAATTGAGCTTGATGGCCCCTGCAACTATGGTCCCAAGCCCACAGGTTTAACTACTCAGTCTCTCTGGGTAGCTGGCTGTGACCAAGAAGTGACTACAACTTTGTCCCTTGTCAACTCTACTGTATGCCTAGGAATTCTTACAGAACACACCAATATACTTGTAGAAATATTGTCTGCCAACCCTATACATGGTCGGCACACTCCCCACTTCATAGACATACCTAATAGTTCAGCCTGTCCACCTATCAATCCACCTGTATATTCATGTTTGCCTTCACTGACAGTATTGTATGTGCAAAAAGGTTCATGTTTGTTGTCTGTAACTCCCATGCACCTCTCTATGTCTTCCTCATCCTCAATGCCACCATGTTGATCACTCACATTTGGTATATTGTTCTTCTCTTCACCCAAATCAGTACTTGTCTCTACCTATCTACCAGTGTTCCCTCCCCTCCCCTCCCACCCCTGGTGGTGGGAAAATTTCCCACCATATATAAAATTTGTATATATGGAAAATTTCCTTCCATATATAAAAACCTGTCCTTGGTTGTTTACAAGAATGGACTAATGCAATATTTCTCCTTCTGTGAATGACTTATTTCAATCAGCATAATGTCCTCCAAGTTCATCCACATTATGTGGTATTTCACAGATTGTACATTATTCTTTAGGGTTGCATACAAATCCATTGTGTACCATAGTTTGGTTATCCATTCTTCAGTTGATGAGCACCTAGGTTGTTTCCATCTTTTGGCTATTGTAAATAGTGTGCAATAATCATGTGTGTGCATATATCTGTTCTTGTTCTGGCTCTCCAGTTATATTTAAGATAACTCACTGCTGTCAGGGTGGATTCAACTCACAACAACCTCTCCTTGGGTTTCCAAGGATGTATCACTATGGAACTAAATTGCCCACCCTTGCTTCTGAGGAGTGGCTGGTGGGTTTGAACCGCCAGTCATATATACCTAGTAATGGAATGGCTGGGTCAAATGGTATTTCTAATTCCAAATTTTAAGGAATTGCTATACTGCTTTCCAAAGTGGTTGTATCACTTAACAGTCCTACCAGTAGTTTATGAGAGTCCCAATCTCTCCACATCATCGACTGCATTTTTTATTTTCTGTCTTATTGAATTTTGCTACTAATGATGGGGCAAGGTGGTATCTCAATGTTTTTTTGATTTGCATCTCTCTAACAACAACAACAACAATGACTAATGATCGTGAGCATTTCTTCATATGTTTGTTGGCTGCCTGAATATCCTTTTTGGTGACGTGTCTGTTCAGGTTTTTGCCTATTTTTAATTGGATAATTTGTCTTTTGGTTGTTGAGGTGTTGGAATTTTCTATAAATTCTAGAAATAGGTCCCTTGTCAGATATGTCACTGCCAAATATTTTTTTTCCCAATCTGTAGGTTCTCTTTTGACTCTTTATAGAGAAGTCTTTGGAAGCACATAAAAATTTAATTTTGAGAAGGTTACATTCATCTAGTTTCTCTTCTGCTGTTTGTGCATTTTGGGTTATGCTTGATAGTCTATTTATGCTTGGTGCCCTTAAATTTGCTCCTAGGTTTTCATTGAGGAACTTTATAGTTTTTGGTTTCACATTGAAGACTGTGATCCATCTGGAGTTAGTTTTTGTGTATGGTGTGAGGTACAGATCTCATTTTATTTTTCTGCAAATAGATATCCAGTATTGCCTGCACCATTTATTAAACAAATATCCTCTTCCCCATTTAATGGACTTTGGCCATTTGTCAAAGATTGGCTGACCATAGGTTGATGGATCTATTTCTGGGTTCTCAATTCTATTCCATTGATCTATGTGTTTGTCATTATACCAGAACCAGGTAGTTTTGACTACTGTGGTTGCACAGTAGATTTTGAGATCTGGCAGTGTGAGACCTCCTACTTCGTTTTTCTTCAATAATGTTTGGCTAATCTGAAGTCTCTTTTCTTTCCATATAAAGTTAGTGATTGGTTTTCCATATCTCTCAAGAATGTTGATGGGATCTGGATTGGAATTGCACTGAATGTGTAGATTGCTTTGGATAGAATTGACATTTTCACAATGTTCAATCTTCCTATTCATGAGCATAGTATGTTTATCCACTTATGTAGATCTCTTATGGTTTCTTGAAGCAGTCTTTTATAGTTTTCTTTGCACAAGTCTTTTGTGTCCTGGTAAGATTTATTCCCAAGTATTTTAAGGAAGGTTGGGCAATCCTACTTCCATAGTGATACTGCCTCGGAAACCCAAGGAGGGGTCACTATGAGTCAGGGCCGACTCAACAGCAAACAACAACAACAACAACATTGTAAATGATAGGAGCTCTCGTAGCATAGTGCCTAAGGCACTTGACTGTTAACCAGAAGGCTGGCAGTTCAAACCCAACAGCCACTCCTCGGAAAGAAGATGGGGCAATCTACTACCATAGTGATACTGCCTCGGAAACCCAAGGAAGGTTCGTTATGAGTTGGATCCGACTCGACAGCATATAACAACAACAACAACATTGTAAATGATATTGATTTCCTTAATTCTTTTTCAGCAATCTCTTTGCTGGTGTAGAGGAAGCCAACTGATTTTGGGATGTTGATCTTGTATCCTGCCACAATGCTATATCTCTCAGTTCCAGTAGATTTTTGACTGAGACTTTTGGTATAGTTTTCTAGGTATAGGATCAAATTATCAGCAAATAGGTAAAGAACTTAACACTGTTCCTGGGAATAATTAGTATTCAATAATTGCTAGTTATAATGATGATCACTGTTTCCAGGAAAACAGCAATTGTTTGAATTCTACCCATCCTTGCATCCTATGCTCCAAATATTCTTTTTTGTTTCTAGCAATTATTTTCACAACATGTCTGATTTAATATGTACAACAAAAGAAGCATTTGCTTATGCTCCTTAGAGCCAAGGTGTTTTTTTTTTTTTTTTGGTGTCCCCAGGTTTAGGTATATTGAAGAACTTATGTAATTTAATGTTTCAATAAGGTACTCAAAGGTGCATCCTGCACTTGGGGCATCCATCGCCAGAGACCATATTATCCTCTTGATGAAACTTTTACTAATGCATGGACAGTGAAGGAAATTTATGGGCAATCTACATACTGATACTGCCTCAGAAACCCAAGGAGGGGTTGCTATGAGTTGGGTCCAACTCGATGGCACATAACAACAATAACAACAACAAGTTTCAAAATAATCAAAATATTTGGCATCACCATTATTTTCCTCTATCAAAAGCCAATTTCATGGATCTCTGCTGGCATAGTGCCTGAGGCATTTGACTGTTAACCAGAAGGTTGGCAGTTCAAACTCACCAGCCCCTCCTTGGAAGGAAGATTGGTCAATCTACTTTGGTAGTGATACTGCCTCAGAAACCCAAGGAGGGGTCACTATGAGTCAGATCTGACTCCACAACAGTGGTTGCATTTTTAGGTTGCAACATAAGGCTTCTAGAAACTTTGAAGCTGTCAATAGTGAAATAGTCAGAAATTTATAATATAATTTATGTACTTTTTATTCAATACCTTACCAAACATATTATATATTATTGCATACATCATATATATATAGCAATTAAGGCAATAACAGCTTAAATATAAAAAAGATGGTTAAATATATTATGAATCATAGACCAATCAATGATCAATGATCAATCAGTAATGTCATGAGTCGGAATTAACTCAACAGTAGCTAATAACAAGCACAAAGATTACAGTTTAAAAAAAAAAAAAAAAAAAAAATGGAAAAGTTCTACTCTGTAGCACCTGAGGTCACCAGAAG
>NW_006921960.1:633185-652564 GCF_000298275.1 Orycteropus afer afer
ATAGACCAATCAATGATCAATGATCAATCAGTAAACTGCTGTATGAAAAGTGAATTTACTCTCTAAAATAACAAGCAAAAAGTATACAGAATAAAAAAAAAAAAAAAAAAACAATGGAAAAGTTCTACTCTGTAGCACCTGAGGTCACCAGAAGTCAGAATTGACTTATGGTGATAAGTTTGAGTTAATTTTAACGTTCAATTATGGAATTTATGCTTTATCTCTGTTGACAAATATATTAAGATCTGAATCATAACCACAAAAATTGAGGAATTCACTCACTAATACTTTGTATAAAAGATTTTCTCTCTCCAGAAGAATTACCTGTTCTCAAGGATTCCATATTTTTAACTTGTGGTAAATGATTAATGACTTGTTAAAGACCCCAATAATGAATTTCTTAGAAGTGATGCTGGGAAAGAGGTTTTCATGGAGCATTTCTAACTTATTGACATTCAAACCAAGTGGATTAGGAATCAGAGATCCAGAGTTCTATTTTGAACATATAGATGTTACTGAATAAATTACTCAGGAATTAGAGAACAGAACTAGACTGAAGATAAAAATTCATGTCATCAGCTATAGTTGATAATAAAAACCACAGATCTGGATTTGAAATTTTATTATGTTATGTTTTAGCTCAGCATAGTAAGAAAGAAGACTTATTTAATGTACTCCAATATTTAATGTAAAACATGGATGAGAAACTATGATCACTTTTATTAATTTGGCATGTTATCACAAAATAAGGTGTTTAATATTGTACTAGCTACAAAAATAAAATTAATACAGAATCTTTTCCTTTTCCTGACTGTTGCTGTTTTTGTTAGGTGCTGTCAAATTACCTCTGACTCATAGCAACTCTGTGCACAACAGAATGCAGCACTGTCTGGTCCTTTCCCTGCCTAGGATGAGTTTAATAATTTTGTTCTAGTGAGATTGACAAATGAAAAATATGTGTTTATTTAGGTTTGGTATATGGCTTTAACTCTTCTTTCTGGCTCATGGTAACATTCTAGACAATGCATTAAAAGATAAGTAAATACATCATACGTTCTGTGGTCTGGAATTCTCTCTACAGCTTACATAATTTGAAATTTCTTGCCCAGAATTAATTGCTCTTGCTCGATTTTTCAATCTGTTGTTTTATACATGGCCTTTTCCTCTCTGCTGACCTCAAGGATTGATTTTCACTTAAATTGTCTGCCTGACTTTCTTCCCCCCACCCTAGATGCTTTCTTCTTCTTCTTCTTTTATTTTTTCAATTACCTCTAGTTCTCTAGAAGGATTAAATAAATGGATCAATTCCTACCTACTTGACCCAGATTCTAAGAACTCCAGCCCTTATCTAATTGTTCTAGGTTCATTTCTTTTTATTGTTTGCTTTTACTCCCAGTCCCCAAATTACAGGCAATGTATCATTGCTTCATTAACTAGTTTTCTGCTATGTCACTGCCTTTTTATTTTGAGAGCTGAAGGTTAGTGTTTGAAAGCAAAGTGGATAGTATTCTACCTATTCAGTATATACAAAAAATAATCATGGTATAGCGATGCATCATTAGAGTTAACTCATGTTCATTTGGGACTCAAACAGTTGAGCTTTTGATTGCTAATCTTTCAGTAAGTCAGCATTTTGTATCCACCCAGAAGTTCCTCTGAAGACAAGCCTGTCAATCTGCTTCTGAAAACTCACAGCCCTGAAAACCCTGAGGAGCAGTTCTATTATGCACACATGGGGTCATAATAAATAAGAATCAGTCTACAGCAATTGGTTTGTTTTTAGTTTTAATGTTCATTAGAAAGCTCCTGGGTAGTGTTCATGGTTTGAGCTCAACTACTAATTGAAAACTTGGCAGTTGAAATTTATCCAGCAGCTCTGCAGAAGAAAACTCAGCTACTCTGCTTCTGCAAAAATCATTGTTGCTTTTAGGTGCCATTGAGTACATTTTTGACTCCTTTAGATCCCATGGGTCAGAGTAGAACTGCTTCATGAATTTTGTAATGCTGTAATCTTTACAGGAACAGATTAACAGGTCTTTCTCTTGAAGAGCGACTGAGCAGATTTCAACATCCAGCTTTCCAGTCAGCAGCCAAGTGCATAAGTGGGTTTACACAGCCAGTAATGTCATGAGTCAGAAGGAACTGTGGTAGCATAGTGGCTAAGGCACTTGACTGCTAACCAGAAGGCTGGCGGTTCAAACCCACCAGCTACTCCTCGGAAGGAAGATGAGGCAATCTACTTCCATAGTGATACTGCCTCGGAAACCCAAGGAGGGGTCTCTGTGGGTCGGGTCCGACTCGACGGCACATAACAACAACTAATAACCACAAAGATTACAGCAAAAAATAACCTAATGGAAAAGTTCTACTCTGCAGCACCTGAGGTCACCAGAAGTCAGAATCGACTTATGGTGACAAATTTGAGTTAGTTTTAACCGTTCCCTTATGGAATTTATGTTTGATCTCTGTTGACAAAAATATTAAGATCTGAATCATAACCACAAAAACAGAGGAATTCACTCACTGCTACTTTGTACTACTCTAGAAAAATCATCTGTTCTCAAGCATCCCATATTTTTAACTTTATTTTTAGAAATTCTGAAATACAAAAAAAGAAAAGTGACAATATATTGGGATTAAAAAAATATTAAAAATAAGAAGGAGAAATAAAGAGTAGGGGTTTCTGTTGATACAGAGTACGCTCAAGTCATTCCGTATTCACTTCCCTCCTCACTCAAGCTGCAGTTTTGGTTTCTCCCGTGTTTCCAGCACAGGAATTTTCATTGCTTCTTCTGCTCACTAGTTTCTTTCTATTCCATTCCTCGAGAAATCACAAACATACTTTGATTTTCAGTTGACTTTGGTACCATTAATTTCATAGAAAAGTAATAAGTAAAAAGAAAAGAAAAACAACCAAACAAAAACTCAAAAACAGTACAAAAATGTTACGATAGCACTTAAATGATAATAAAGTGTTGCATTTGTTTGCTTTATTTACTTTTACCAGTTTGTTATTTCAGTAAATAATCTTTTATATTTATTTTTTAATGAGATATATTCATTCAGCATAGTCCATTTCCTCTCTGGATCATTGACCAATATATTTTTATTCAATAAATTCCTTGATTCTTCTAGGGTCCTTTGAAGCTTAAAAATTTTTAGAAAGGGTATCTTAGTTTCTTAGGGGCTAAACTAACAATAACACAAACTTGATAGCTTTTAAGAACAAAAATTTATTTTCTCAGAGTTCAGGAGGCTAGAAGCTCAAATTCAGGCTGAGGCTCTAGAGAGAGGTCCTTTTTCATCTATTTCCACGTCTAGGAGCTGGCATCCTTAGAGTTTTTGGACTTGTAGATCTATCTACCTTTCTGCTCATCAGATAGATGTGTTTGTTAGCATTTCTTTGTGTTTTTACTGTTCTTTATATAACTGAGAAGTGATTAGATTTAGGCCAGGTATGGTCTCAATTAGGAGCTCTGGTTGTATAGTGCCTAAGGCATTTGACTGCTAACCAGAATGCTGGCATTTCAAACCCAGTAGCCACTCCTCAGAAGGAAGATTGTGCAATCTACTTCTGTAGAGATATCACCTTGGAAACTCAGGGAGAGAGTCATTATGAGTCGGGATCAACTTGACGGCAGTGAGTTTATGGTCTCAGCTGTTTGATTACATTACATTAGACTGTATCATGGAAATGTGATTATATTACATTAGATCACAGCCACAGATATTTTGTTGTTGTGTACCATTGAAACAACTGCCACTTATAGCTTCTATTGTTGTATGTGACTTTATATAACACAGTAGAAATGCCCCGGAGGGCTTCCTAGGCTGTCATTTTTATGGAAGCAGATTGTCAGGTCTTTTCTCCTGTGGACAGCCTGCTGAGTTCAAATCACTTACATTTTTGCCTAGCAGGTAAGCCCTTAACTTTTGCATCACCAAAAATGTGGATTAAGATACCAACATACATTTTAGAAGGACACAAATGCATAATATTGGCTGCTGTAGCCTGGGTTATTCTAAAAGAGCAAAACCAGTGGAATGTATATATAAATATACAGAGATTTATCTCAAGGACATGGCTCATGTAATTATGAAAACTGGCAACTTCTAAATCCATGGGTAAGAAGTTAGGCTGAAGCCTTCTCCTGACTCATATGGTTGCAGGATCCGGTGAACAAAAAAACATGCAGATCAGGGAGCAATTTGCTAAATCACAGAGTTATTACAAGGGCTGGTGAACACAAAATCTGCAGGTCAGGTGACTAGCTGAACGCTTTTCTAAGAATCACAGGTCAGACTGGTGCAGGATGAGCGAGTAATCTTTGCATAACAATCACATATTTTTGGATGCTCATCACACCCCCAAGGAAACATTCCTTCCAGCTGACTGGCTGCTCACTTCAGATCACAAAAGGAAAGATAATAACATAGTATCTGCCAAGCCACTGAAAATTGTGGCTTAGCCAAGTTCACACATACCATTATCACAGTCTATTCCTTATTAATTTATATCTCCTCCAACTATGCATAATTTCTAAATAAAGATGATTATGAATTCATTTTTGTACTTAATATTATACAACTAATTTGTATACAACCAAAAATGCTCTATACATCTTATGTTTTATAATAAATAATGGAACAAAAGAAGGAAGCAAAAAAAAATATTTTCTTTGAACATACATGCACATAAAATATTTAACAAAGCAAGGAATAAATATTCATATCAATTACATAAAGAAAGTATTTAGAACAACCTTCTTCCTCTACTCATTTCCTTTTCCCTCAGCAAGCACTTCAGCTGGTCATGGTTCTTTGCCTGCTGTGGTGACCCAATCCTTCGTTCTAGAAGGATCTGCCCATTGGGAGGATTGCCCCTCACCACTGTCCAGAGAACAGTGGCTTCAGTGCTGTCACTGTCCACTTCCTAGTGGTGCTTGCATATTGCACAGAAACATTTGTAAACCAGGCATAAGTTTTCTCTTCCTCAATCAACTGATCATAAGGGACTTTTTATGAGGGCCTAGGTGCAGATTTGCAGAAGGAATAAGGACTCTGGACCTTTGGATCACTTCTTCTTGCAACTTAGTTGTGCCTGAAGTCCCTTCTTGTGATCTCGTATATACCACTTCCATTTAATGATGGAGTACTGCTGTGAACATTGGACTTTATGACTCTATGGGTCAGATGACACCTACTTCATCACAGACAGCTTAGACAGCATGGTGACTTGATGACCTATGATTAAGCTTTCAATCTCTACTAAGTAACAAGCTGTTTCACAAAAGGAGAGTCGTTATCTGCAGAGGATGGCAGAGATTTGTTTCAATATCCTAAGAGTCTGTGCTGTGATTCACAAATAAGAGCCTGCCAAAGACTCCAAACAGCATCTCTATGTACCAGTAGCACTTCAAGAACAATAAGATCAGTGGAATGTTAGGTTTAATTGCAGAGACTCTTTGCACAGCAACCTGAACCTGTTGCAGAGCCTACTCTTCTTCTGTGCCACGCTCAAAACAAGCAGCTTTTCAAGTCACTTGATAAATAGGCCAGAACAGCAAACAGAGTTGTTTGAATAGAACAAGGGAGTAGTGTATGGTTTAAAATCAGGAAAAGTGTGAATCAGGGATGTATCCTTTCACCATATTTATTCAATCTGTATGCTGAGCAAATAATCTGAGAAGCATATGAAGAAGAAACAAGCAACTTGTGGTATACAGATGACACAACCTTACTTCCTGAAAATGAAGATGACTTGAAACATTTGCTGATGGAGATCAAAGACTACAGCCTTCAGTATGGATTATACCTCAACATAAAGAAAAAGGAAAATTTTCAAATTTGAACCAATAAGCAACGTTATGATAAGTGGAGAAAAAATTAAATTTGTCAGGGTTTTTGTTTCATTTGGATCCACAAAGCCCATGGAAGCAGCAGTCAAGAAATCAGATGATACCTTGCACTTGGAAAACCTGCTACAAAAGACCATTTAAACTGTTACATAGTAAAGATGTCACTTTGAAAACTAAGGTGCGCTTGATCAAGCTGTGATATTTTCAATAGCCTCATATTCATGTGAAAGCTGGACAATGAATAAGGACTGTCAAAGAAGAATTGATGCTTTTGAAATGTGGTATTGGTGAAGAATACTGAAAAAACCATGGACTACCAGAAGAACAAACAAATCTGTCTTGGAAGAGATACAGCTGGAATGCTTCTTAGAAGCAAGAATGGCCAGACTTTGTCTCATCTACTTTGGTCTTGTTATCAAAAGGGGCCAGACCCTGGAGAGGGATAGCATGTTTGATAAAATAGTGGGGCAGTTTAAAGAATAAGTTTCTCAGTGACATGGATTAAATTGGTGCTTGCAATGATGAGCTCAAGCATAGTAAAGTTTGTGAGGATGGCATAGTACCAGACAATGTTTTATTGTGTTGTACTTAGGGTCACCTTGAGTCTAAGCTGAGTCATTGGCAACTATCAACAACAACAACAAGCACAAATGAGGAATATGTGCTTCCAAAATTCAAAGAGGCCCTCCAGGCTTTGTTCCTCCTTTTTTTCCTGTAAGAGGGGCCTGGGGAACTCTAGTGGCATAGTGCTTAAAGCACTTAACTGCTAACCAGAAGGTTGATGGTTCAAATCCACTAGCCACTCACCGAAAGAAAGGTTGGGCAATCTACTTCCATAGTGATACTGCCTCAGCAACCCAAGGAAGGGTCGCTATGAGTTAGTTTTCACTTGATGACACATAACAACAACAACAACAACAGGAAAGGCCAGATGTAATAAATTATCCTTCACTTTATCCACTCTAATGGATCCCAGAAATTTCCCTGAGATGGGAGGCACCTGATTTTTTTTTTTATTATTACTATTTTCCACCCTCTAGTGTGCAAATATTTTACCAATATGTCTAGAGTACTTAATATTTCTTTCTTAGCAGGTACAATCAGCACAATGCCATCAATGTAATGGACCAGTGCTATCACTTACAGAATGAAAAAGTGGTCAAGCTCACTAAGGACTTAATTTTGACACAGGACTGAAGAGTTGATATATTCCTGAGGTATGAGAGTGCAAGAGTATCAGTGACCTTACTAGCTGAAAGCAAAGTATTTCTGGTGGCCTTAGAAATCAAAATTGAGACAATGGCATTGGCTAGATCAGTAACTGCTAATCAGGTACCAGGAGATGCATTAATCTGCTCAAACAATGAAACCACATTTGGAACAGCAGCTGAATTGGATCCATGACCTACTTTCATTTCCTGTAATCTACTGTTATTCTTCAAGATCCATCTGTTGTTTGCACAAGCCAAATAGGAAAGTTGAATGTAGTGAGGACCACCACCTCTGCATCCTTCAAGACCTTGATGTTGGTCCTAGTCTTTGCAACCCCTCCAAGAATGCAGTATTGTTTTTGGTTTACTATTTTACTAGGTGAGGGAAGTTATAATGACTTCTACTTGGCTTTTCCTATCATAATTGCCCTTACTCCACATGTCAGATATTCAATGAGGGGGTTCTTCTAGTTGCTGAATATATCAATTCCAATTACATTTTCTGAAACTGGGGAAACCACTACTGGATGGTATTAGTCACAACCTGGATCTGATCTAAGACTTCATCAATAACCTGACATTTTTACACTCCTTCTTTGACTGTTGATCAAAAGAATCATTTTGGGTCTCCTGGAATTAGTACAAATTCAGATCAAGTGTCCAAAAATATCCAACAATTCTGATTATTTCCTTTACAACAATCAAGAGTACCTCCTGTAAAAGACCATAGGAAGTCTGGGAGAGAATAACAATATAAATTTTGGGGTCCTTCTTCAAAGGGACCCAATACATTTGGGTATTTACCCAGGGAGACCCAGCCTCCCCTTCTTCCAAGGGGTTGCGAGCCTATAAAAGGACACAAGTCTGGGAATTGGTTGAGAAGCAATGAGTATTCTGACAAATCAAGTTAAACTGCCATCAACTTGAACTGGAATTCTTCCACTTTTATGAACAAACCAAACTCATTGTCGTCCAGTCAGATCTGACCTATAGCAACCTCTCTTAGGGTTTCTAAGGTGGTATCACTATAGAAGTAGATTGTCCAACCTTCCTTCCAAGGAGTGGGTGTTAGGTTTGAACCACCAGCCTTCTGGTTAGCAGTCAAATGCCTTAGGCACTATACCACCAGAGCTCTCCCGCTTGTATATATCAAGTAAATATTTAGATTTTCCATTTACCCTCACTCCTAGGAAAGCCATGAGTAAATAGCCAAGGCCATAAATCAATACTAGTCAGACTATTCTGATTACCGCTTTAACTCTGCTCTTCATTATGGTAACCACACCCACCTTGTATTTGGCAATTATGTACCAACACTTGGGCTTTGTTATCCTGGTGTCCAATCCACCCCACTGTAGTTGTGTGTTTTAATTCAGCTAAAGTAGTTCCTATTGTCAAATCTGACTTACATAAAATAGCAATCATAGCAGTCTTCAAGGTTCTTCAGGATCCCTTCACAAATATATTCCTCAAGTTATGGTAAAAGAAGTGTCCTCTGGACACTCCTTGGTGTATCTGTGAGTCCAGCCCAATAAATCTATTCTAACATTTCAATTTCCCAGGGCCTTTAGGTATCTTCCTCTACAGTGTGCCAAGGCAGTTTTGACATTTCAACTTGATTTAGTGTAGGCTACTGGTTAATCCATGCTTCACTCAACCAACAAAATAAACTATTATATCCTTTTACCTCTCAAGATGAAACAATTAATAAATAATCTGTGCTTAATGAGCTGATATTAACAAGCTCAAACTCATCCAACTTTATGTTCCTTGCACCATTTTACCACACTTTTTATAGCCATTCCTACAAGTATTCCACAGGTTTCTCTTTGCTTGTATGTATTAAATAAATCAAGCAGTTTTTGGGGGTCTATTGTAGTTCCTATGGGACTACAATATATGGGTCACATTTTATACTTCACCTCTTGGGACTTACTGGGACTTAAATCTAATTATAGGTCTAGAAACAAAAAATGAACTGTCAAGATGGATCCTGGGAACTTTCAGTAATGTCTGGTATGACATCTGTCTCAGATGAAACCTCAAATCATGCATCAGGGAAGGATTTCTCAAAGGCATCTTGGTTAATATCATCAGATGTGGCTGGTAGGGCTGAATTTACCTGTAAAGTGATTTAGCAGA
Organism: Orycteropus afer afer; assembly: GCF_000298275.1. NCBI lineage: Eukaryota > Metazoa > Chordata > Mammalia > Tubulidentata > Orycteropodidae > Orycteropus > Orycteropus afer. The sequence goes on from NW_006921960.1 coordinate 642,397, forward strand.
CAAAGCTGGGTTAACCTCTTCAGGTGGATGTTGAAGAGATGACTCTACTGCCAAGAGTAATTCAACAGATTTTATGGACTCCTTGTTTCCTGCTTCATCTATGTCTGCCCACATGCCTCCATATGAGTTATAGGATGCCATTACTCTCAAACTGATGCACAAAATTTAATTGGCATTGTAATTCAGCCTATCTTAGGATAAGACACTGTTGCTACAAGAAATAAATCTTTCAGTGCACATCTGGCAATTTTTGGGTCTTTTATGTGGCACTTGAGTTGTAGCTCCAATGCCCTGAGATCATTTTTCTTTTATCACTTTGTCTAGAAGAAGTAGAACCAACCATCCAGGTTCTCTACAGTTCTCAATCTGACAAAATTGTTGAAAATTATCAGATATATAATCACACAAAATGGTGTCTCTCACAAATATTTTATCCAGTAGTGGTGCTATTTTGCTTATTTCTATTGGCACCCCAAGCCATCAATTAACCATGTCTTCCTCACTCCTGGAGAAAGAGTTTTCAGTGTCTCAAAGAGTATCCAGACTTGAGAACCAATTCAACAAAACTCATACTCAAGATTTTGTTTCTCTAGAACCATTCTCAGTACCAACAGTTTGAGTCCATCTCTCTAGGGGAGCAAAACCAAAGATGTGTGTATGTATGTGTGTGTGTGTGTGTGTGTGTGTATATATATATATATATAAAGAGATATATATTCCAGGGAAATCACTCACACAATTGTGGAGGCTCACAGGTTCCTGATCTGTGGGTCAGGTGTCAGGCTGGAAGCTTCTCCTGGCTCATGTGCTGATAAGGGCTAACAAACTTAAAATCTTCAGGTCAGGTGTCAGGCTGCTGGCTCACAGAGATATGTCTACAAAATCTGCAGGTCAGACAGCTGTCTCAAGGCCTCTCCAAGAATTGGAATTCAGATTATGAGATGAGTGCAGGATTGAGAGAAACGGGGTTTTGCCAGAACATCCATATATATTGGATGAAAGCCACACCCCAAGGAAACTCCCTTTCTTACTGATCAGTTGTTTATATCAGATCACAAAATGAATAATAATTACATAATATATTCCAAACCCCTGAGAATCAGGGCCTGGTCAAGTTGACATATAACATTAACCATCACATAGACCTCCATCTTATATTGTCTTAATTTAAATAATCATAGAGTTATATCTCCTTTATTCATTTATATCTACAACATCTGACACATTTTCTGGCATATAAAAACTCTTTTAATAAATCTTTTCTTTAGTCACTAAATCTGCCTATGGATTTGGTTTTCATTGCTGAAGCAGGATTTGCTTGAGACAGTCAGGTCTTGCTTCTAGTCTTGGAATGATGGGCTTACACTAAACTGGTAAAAATAGTAGGAAGAACAATTAAAGGAGAAAGTGAGAAAAAACTGTTGTGCATCAGGAGGAGGAGAACTTATACCCAACAGTGAAGAGAACTTATCAGACCCTGGAGCACAGTTCTAGAGTTAGTCCATGGGCTCGCATGGACTGATGCTCAGGCCCACACTATAGAATTGAGATTATTTAAATATTTACTGATTGAGGTTACATGTGATTGTTTGAGTTGAAAGTGAAGCTGAGCCTGAACAGCTTCAACTTTACCTATTGACCTTAACATGTTAAATGATATGGAATACATACAGATGGTGTCTAAAAGTATGACTCATATTAAATCATTTTATCAATCTGTATTCATAGTAGATTATGCTTTTTATTTTTAAAATATTACCTTGGTTCACAACATATTGTGATGCTAATATGGATGTTCATGGAGAGAGTGCATGGTAGAAGCATAAATAGGACTTCTTTAATCAAATAATAAATTGGGATGTAAAGATTCAACGACAAGTAAATAAAAATATGAAACTAATAAATATTTAATGGAAAATAGAAAATAAGGTGGATGAATATCAAAGATTTCCTTCCCAAAAAAGTACTGACCTAAATAAAGTTGATAGAATTGCCTCATCCATGGACCAGAAGCAATAGCTACACTATTAGCCAGGTCAGCGTAAATAGCTCAGAAATTATATGGTGACACTTCTGTACTCAAGACAAATTAGTTTGGCAAGGATTCCTTTCCCAGAAAGGTAAATGAGAGAAGAGAGAAAGAAAGGTGGCATGCAGGCAGAAGAATATGACATTGGTAACATTATTTAACTTCTCAGAGCTTCAAAGATCCCACTAATATAAGAATTACTGGGATTCTGAGAGAACACATTAAACACATGTTCTTTTTTTTTTTTTCCTTCAGTCATGAACTCATGTTGTTGTTGTTGATAATGTGCTGTCAAGTTGGACCCGACTCATAGCGACTTCTCCTTGGATTTCCTAGGCAGCATCACTATGAAAATAGATTGCCCAACCTTCCTTCTCAGGAATGGCTGGTGGGTTTGAACTGCCAGCCTTCTCATTAGCAGTCAAGTTCCTTAGGCACTATGCTACCAGAGCTCCTATGAACTCATAGGTAAATAAAACAAATCACCTTATTATTAATATGCACAAATTAGGCTATGAACTTCTATAGAACCAAATTACTATAAAACTAGGTTCTTTGCCAAACGAATCTGCTAACACATTCTTAGAATTAGACAGAGTTCTTGGGTGGCACAAACATTTAAGCACTTGACTACTAGATGAAAGGTTGGCTTTTCAAACTCATCCACAGGTGCATTAAAAGACAAGCCTGGGAAACTGCTTCTAGAAATCACAGTCTTGAAAATTCTATGGAAAATATCTACTCTGCACACATGGGATTGCCATGAATTAGAAAAGACTATAGTAACTGAAAACAGCAACTTCAGCCATCACAGACAATGCTTGGTTAAGAGACCATACTTGCTTCCTGTAAGCATGAGGTCCTTTAGCCTTTATAGGAATTACATTGAATTAAAATTGTCAAATCTGCTATTCATTTGATTTCTAAAGTTACCATGTCAATTTTGTCAAATACCAGCTATTTTGTGTAATGGTTTTTAATTGACAAAGTTCTTTCCTACCCATTATCACTTTGATGTTAGCATAGGTGATTACTCCCTCCAAGAAGTAAATCCATAAATATAATGCTATCTAAAATTATAATATTTTCATGTAAGTTAATTTCATAATTGTACTTTTGTTAATGAGATATGTCTTTTTTGTGTGTGTCCTTGGTAAAGGAATTTAAAAGTTACTGATGCATCGTTGTATCATTAGCCTCTAGGTACTTGCTAGTTCATTGCTTGATTGATGAAATTACATTAGGACAAGGTTTCCACAACTATAACTCATTGGACACCAATAAAACAAGTCTGCCTTTTTCCACATTCCAATATACAGTGAATTGTTTTATAAAACAAATCCTATGTATCTCTCATCAAGGTAAAGCATTCTTTCATAAGAAGTCAATTTTACAACATATTTTGGCTCATGCTGTATCACAGGAATATCTTTGCTGCCTGGCTAACAGTGTTTTCCCATTTTTGCAGTACATTTTGTCTTTTCTTAAGATCCCTGATGTTGAAAAGTGAAATGCTACGAGTTTGTCATTGCCTCAGCAATCATGTATTGATCTATTTGTTCTTCCTCTGTTCATTTTCTGTGAGTCTAAATTGCTTAAGTACTGAAAGCTCTCAAGGTAGTGACCTGAAATATTAACAGGTTACATCACCTCATTAAGCAAAAGAAACTGCTCTTATTCAAGTCTATAGATGCTGACATTGCATCTATCTAAAAAAAAAAAAATAAAATAAAATAATGTTTGCATGGAAGTGTAGTAGGAAAGGTACCTTATACATTCAGATTGAGAATTCTCTATCTTTTCATGGGTCATAACAGTCTCACCCATTAGTTATTGCCTTTTCCTTGAAAAGTTCAGATTAATGATGCTAACATGATACATTTTAATGCAATCAAGTTACACTTCTTTCTGACTCAACTGCAGATGTTGATGATCTGGCACTCTTTTTTCAGAAATAGAACAAGTTCATTTGAAGGAGAAAGACAACCCTTAAATAACAGGCAATTATTATTTTAATCAATAGCAGTATTATGTTTTAAATTAATCTTCAAAAGTCCCTGAAGCTAAAATTTCAAAAGTCATTAATCAATTAAGCAAACTAATACACAGTCTTTCAAAGCAATCTATCTCCTGAAGGTTGTTCAAACTGTCTTCTGAGAATGAAAACTTAGCACTTTTTCTTTACTTCCTTTGAGCAGTTTTGTCTCCCTTAGTGTAATTGTCTAATATGCCAAAGTAACATGATGGTGTAAATATGAACAGTTTACTGAGTTTAAATGGTTCTATTTTGTTCATAACACTATTGCAAATGTGAAAAATTGCTTTTCGTTAATTAACATCAAGGACAAAGTCTGAGAAATGTCACTTTTTAAAATCATAGTCTATCAGAAACTTTGCTATTGAAAATGATATCTGAGAGAATGGAATATGGCCTTCTTGTCTGTAATGTGTGGGTTATGTGGTTCACTAAGACACAGAAAGAGCATTGGCTTCCAATAGAAGTCTTCATATAACAGATTTTTAGACACAGCACTACATAGACAGTTTATATATAGGAATTTGAGTCTGTTTTTCAGCCAAACTAATAATCAGATATGATATTTATTTCAAGTTAAAACATTTCTAGTGGGACTCATCCAAGGACACATATAATACCTCAATTTTTGAGTGATTCCAACTTCCCTTAGAAAGTTATCAATAACTTCCACTTAACTGACAACCCAATTCAGAGGTAATTCCCTTTTTACTTCAAACCTACCAGTACCCCTTTAGTTGATTCCTACTCACAGAAACCCCTGTGTGTCAGAGTGGTACTATATTCTATAGAGTTTTTAATGGCTGATTACTCAGAAATAGACTGGAACTGCCAATCTTTTGGTTATCAGCAGACTGAATTAACTGTTTATACCACCCCTGAATTCCAACTTTAGAGCTACTCAATTTGAGTATAAATCCTATACAATTTCTCCTCTCTTCTTACTAGGCCATCAGTCCATTATTCCTCATTGTGTGTGCCCTTCCCTGATGCAGTAAGTGTGCTGCTGATTGTCTTTATCTGATGGACTACATCAAAATTCTTAAGTGACCTCTGCAGCTTGCCAATACAACTAACACTTTAAATGTCAAATATATAGAAATAAAGGAGTAATTTAATTGAAGAGAAATGAGACCAATATGGATTCATTAGAAATACCAAATTAAATTAATTATCTCTCAAAAATTTTCAAGGATTATTTGATGCTACATAGTGAATTGCTAAGGAAAGTTTTTCTGCTTTCCACAAACGATTTCATACATGCTTCTCCATTTTGCTGTTTCTTAACTTGGGCCAAGGCTCTCAGGTTGTCCTCAGATGGTACATTTTGCTCCAATCTTTTTCCTGTCTCCTTCATATTCAAATATATCTGTATTACCTCATTCTTCCAGAATATTCTTCACACAAATTGATTGACTTAATGCTTTCAATTTGGAATATTTTAAGTTCCACAGAACAGGAAGATTGGATCATTAATATAAACAGGATTTTATCAAGGGACAAATGATGTAATTTTAGAGCGACTCAATGAACAGCATGAAGTTAGCATTCAGCAGAGCTGACACAATACAAGTTTCAGCTATTTTGAATATTCTTTGGAAAAAAAATAAATGCAACCATGAAGGCTAAAAACAGCTTGTAATTTGGGTGGCTGTGATATTGTGTGCAGGGAAGAAGTAGCTGGTGATTAGATTAAAGTACAGAGACTCCTAAAGAATTTGAATTTGACTTTCAGGCACAGAAACATTCTGTTCCTATCTGTAGTGTACAGCAAGATATAAACTCTTTTATGCTGCTGCAGTGATCAGAAATATGACCAATGTGGAGCAGCAGTTACAGTTTTTAGAAGAGTTTTCTTAACAACTAAAACTGTCCAGAAGAAAAGATAGATCAATTTAGCTGGAAACCTCTTACTTCCTAGATGTAAATAAACAGATGCTCAATGCAGTGTCTCAGATATGCCCATGCTCAGTGATGCCTTTAAAATAAGTTTTCTTTTCAACAAGATGTAACTAATTAAATAAACTGATTAGTGTGAATGTTAAGAATATTAAGGTAGCTATAATTGTGCTACCTTCATATTTGTTGTTGTTGTCGTTATGTGCCGTCCAGTCGGCCCCGACTCATAGAGACCCCTCCTTGGGTTTCCGAGGCAGTATCACTACGGAAGTAGGATTGCTCAACCTTCCTTCAGAGGAGTGGCTGGTGGGTTTGAACTGCCAGCCATCTGGTTAGCAGGCAAGTGTCTTAGTCACTATGCTACCAGAGCTCCCAAATACACAGCTAAAACATAGAGTTATGCAAAATAATGACTGCATAGTTGTGAGACAATCATTAGTCTGTCAGTGTGTCATACTGTGGTGGTTTGCATATTGCTATGAGCTCTGCTGCCAGTATTTCAAATGCCGACAGGATCAACCATGGTAAACAGGTTTCAGGCAAGCTCCTAGAATAAAACAGTGTAGTAAGATAGACTTGCAGATCTACTTCCAAAGATTAGCCAATGAAAACTCTATGTATCACACAATATTGGCCAAGACTTTGGCTTGCTTATATTCAACACATCATTAGGAGGGACAGATGACTGGAGAAGGAATCATGTTTGGCAAAGTGGAGAGCCAGGGAAGTGAAGGAAACCCTCAATGAGATAAATTGGAACAATGGCTACAACAATGGATCCAAATATTCCAAAAATCATGATGATGATGCACCAAAACCAAAACTAAACTCACCACTGTTGAAGAGGATCTGACTCAAAGTAACCCCTCCTTTGGTTTCCGAGGTGGTATCACTGTGGAAGTAGATTGCCCAACCTTCCTTCTGAGGAGTGGCTGGTGGGTTTGAACTGCCAGCCTTCTGGTTAGCAGTCATGTACCTTAGGCACTATACCACCAGAGCTCCCGATGATGCTGCAGGGTCAGGCAAAGTTTCATTGTTTGGGACATAAGTTTGCCATGAGTCTGAACTTAGTTGATGGTGACTAAAAACAGGACCAACAACTATGAGAACATTTGCTACACTTGTGGGATGATAATAAAATATTGAGTAGCAGTGATGCTATTCATATCTGATATTACATCCCATGGAAGATTTCTAATAGGTAATTCCTGTGCCACTCTTCAGAAGGAAAATTAGGCAATATACTTCCATAGTGATACTATCTCTGAACCCCAAGGAGGGGTCGCTATGAGTTGGGGCTGACTTGACGGCACATAACAACAACAACAACACGATACTACATACTAGTAATATATGATAATGTCTTTTACACTAAAATCTAATCACAATGTTACTAATCTATCATACAAAATTATCACCCATAAATATTTTGAATGCTTACTAAGGATAAATCCCACTAAAATATTTTCCACATATTATCTCTAATCCATTCATCCAAACTGTAAGGCAAATATTCTCATTTTACAGATGACAAAGTTGATGCTTAGAAAGGTTAAGATCATTAAAGCGTTAATAAGTAATAAATGGAGAGTCTGTCTCCATGCTATATGGCATACTGGTATTAGAAAATGAACCTCTTAATTAGTTAAAAAAAGTGTTCCTAAAATTTCTTCAAGTCTTTAGCATATTTACCAACTAAGATTACTGTCATCAATGAATTGAAGAGATTTTGTTTGTTTTTCTCAATGCTTTTCTTTCCTGTTACAAATGGGAACATGCTGTACTCACAAATCTTATCAATCAGTCAAATGCAAGCTGGCTGAAACTTATGTTTGGAATTAAATATCAACAAGGACACTCAAAAAAGCTACATGATCACAAAAATTAAAATGAATTTCCAAAAAAAAAAAAAACTGTTCATATATAACTCAGGTTGAAATGACTTTGAAATCTGAGAAAATGGAAGTATAATGTTAAAAATTTTTGAAGGATGATTCTTTGAGACTGACTTAATAGAATGGCAGTTGTCACTTCCAATTTTCTAAGCAATATATCTACCATTTTCCCTTTATAGTTACAACTCATATATGATCTTGTCCTCAGTTCTCCGATTAGCATCTTCTCGGCTGCTACTCTGAGGTGTTTTAATTTCTTATAATTCCCCATCCAGATATCAAAATGCCATACTATGGATATATCATTGTATTAAAATTTGTATCATATTTCAGGTGGCTAAATAACTAACATATTTTTACAAGGAAAAAAATTATCAGTAACATGCAAATAAATAAATATAATTGATTCACTGTGGTATTACAAAGAATTATGGTTGCAGAAATAATAAGCACTATTTAAAATGTTAAAGATATAGATAACAATATTATTTTCTAATAATGAAAAGCATTCTATTTATATCTTCTTCTGGGATCTTAAGTAATTACAGAATATGCAGTGGAGATCAAAATGCAAGAGTCATCAAATAAAAGCAAATGCACAGAAATGTCACGATATGGATCTCACTTTTAAAAAGGAAAATTTTATGAACATTGACATTGAAAATGGAATTTTTGGGAGGTTAAGAAAAAATTGAAGAAATTAATAATTTTAGCATGTCTGCAGTCACTTGAATGTTTAACATAAAAGGTAAGCTATTGTGATATCAAAGGAACTCATGTAATAGACCTGAAATGGTTTCTAAAGGTAGTTATTATTTATAAATGGTCTATCCCTGAAAATCCAGGCACTAGCCAAGGAGATGGATAACTCTGCACAAACAAAAGGCAGATATAGAATTTGGATGGAGGTAAGCAAAAATAATATACCATTGTTGTTGTTGTTATGTGCTGTTGAGTCGGACCCGAGTCATAGCAAACCCTCCTTGGGTTTCCAAGAGTATCACTATGGAAGTAGATTGCCCCATCTTCCTTCTGAGGAGTGGATTAACAAGATAATAATTTACTATAGAATTAAGGTAGTCAACTTTTCAAATAAGATAGAGACTACTGACTCAAACAAGATGGTAATGAATTGGGCAGCATGGAATACAATCTTACAAATCGTGGCTGAGAGAGAAGGGATAGAAGGAAAGAAAAGACAATGCAGAGAAACAGGAATGCTTTCAATTGTTCCTGTAACATTGGAGTATGGCTTATTTTTTAAGTTGGTTATGCAAATTTAAACAAATTACATGGATTTGATCATACCAGTACAAAAAAAAAAAAAAAACTAGCTAACACAACCTTGCTTTGTGAAAGTGAAGATGACTTGAAGCACTCAGAGAAGATCAAACATCACATCCTTCAGTATGGATTACACCTGAGCATCTATTATACAAAACAAAAATCCTCACAACTGGACCAATAAGCAACATCATGATAAACAGGGAAAATATTGAAGTTGTCAAGGATTTAATTTTACTTGGCTCAAAAATCAATACCCTTGATACATAGCAGCAGCTAAGTCATCTGAGGATGTATTGTGCTAGAAAATCTGCTGCAACAGAACTTTTTAAAGTATTAAAGATCAAAGATGCCACTTTGAGGACTGAGGTGCACCTGACCCAAATCATGGTATTATCTATCACCTCATATGCATGTGAAAGCAGAACAATGAATAAGGAAGACTGAAGAAGAATTGATATTTTTGAATTATGTTGTTGATGATGAATACTGAGTATACAAAAAGCTCTTTGTAAGCTCAGATGGCAAGAATATGTCTTGCTTCCTTTGGACGTGTTATCAGGATGGACCAATCCCTGAGAAGGACATCATGCTTTGTAAAGTAGAGTGTCAGTAAAAAAGAAGTCTGTTGATAAGACAGATTTCAAAAATAGCTGCAAAAATGGGTTCAAACATATTATTGTGAGGATCGTTCATGACAGTCAGCATTTCATTCTGCTATACACAAAGTTGCTATGAATTTGAGATGACAGAAAGGCTGATAGAATTTAAATATATATTTATATACACAGAATAGTATAAAGGAGAATGAGAATTAGTTAATATTCCAACAATTATTTATTAATATTGGTTAACCACTTCCCACATCCTCACAATAATATCCAAGATTGCTCTCTGTTTAAATTGTGGAGCTTTATACTATTTCAATTAGTCTGTTGTTGTTGTTGTTGTTAAGTGTCGTCGAGTCGTTTCCTACTCATAGCGACCCCATGCACAGCAGAACGAAACACTGCCCGATCCCGCGCC
>NW_006921960.1:655704-678739 GCF_000298275.1 Orycteropus afer afer
CTTCCTGTCTTTTAATCCCCTTTCTCCTGCTCTTCTGGCCTGCTTCTTTGGGCGTCCCTGAGTTTCCCCTCCTCACCTAATCGCTTCGGCTGATTGCTCTTCTCTTTGGCTCCCTGGGTTTTACCCCTTTCTCCTGCTCTTCCAGCCTGCAATTAGTCTAGGTAAATTATATTACCCAGAATTATTTCCCCTGTATGTTTTTAGTCAAAGTAGCATAATAAAGAATGTTTGTGGGAAGTTAAGATGATGTATGGGAAAAAGCAGCCATTTTGAATCTCTTACATATTGTGGATTCTCAACTGGCTCATCTCATTGGAATGAGGCAAGGACTGGGCCTGTAACTGCTCCATGTTTCTCTGAATCCTCCTTTAGTTCTTTAGTTTCTCTGATGACTGGGGCAGATGTTTAACTCCATGACTAAAGCCATCCATTTAACTCTTTGATGAAGAGTCAGAAGCAGTGAGAGCTAATTTGAGACTAGTCTGTCTGGATAGGTTCCAGCTAATGCTATAGACTCCAGCTTGATATTCTTATCCCTCTTTGTACCTTCCCAAATCCTTGCACCGTGAACTTTCAGTCTCAATTTGCAGTGTGGAAAGAGAAGTCTAACAGTTCTGTTTAAACAGTTCTCACAAATGTATAAAGTCAAATCCCTGTAACAAATTCGTTTGTGTGTATGTATGAATGTATATGTGTATGTGTGTGTCTGTGTGTGTGTATAATGTATGTATATATGAGCTCTGGTGGTGTAGTGCCTAAGATATTTGACTACTAACCAGAAGCCCAGCAGTTCAAACCCACTAGCCACGCCTCAGAAAGAAGACGGTGCAATCTACTTCCGTAGCTATGTTGTTATGTGCCGTGGAGTCCGACCGACTCATAGCGACCCCTCCCTGGGTTTCCAAGGCAATATCACCACGAAAGTAGATTGCCCCATCTTCCTTCTGGGCAGGGGCTGGTGGGTTTGAACCGCCAGCCTTCTGGTCAGCAGTCAAGTGCCTTAGCCACTATGCTACCAGAGCTCCCTCCGTAGCTATACAGCCTCAAAATGCCAAGGAGCAGTTACTGTAAGTTGGAACCGACTGGACAGCAGTGAGTTTGATTATGTATATATACACACACACACACACATATATATTTGATGTTTTTGTTAGTAGTGGTCAAGTCAATTCTGACTCATGGCAACCCCATGTGGGTAGAGTAGAATTGTTCCAAAGAGTTTTCAAAGCTGTGACTTTTTGAAAGCAGATTGTCAAATCTATTTTCCAAAGCACCTCTGAATGATTTTGAACTAACAACATTTCATTTAGAAGTTGAGTGCTTAACTGTTTGCACCATCAGGGATTTATGTACACACATATGCACACACACACATACACCAAATGTATATATACATACAAACCACACGCACACACTCACCTATATCCATGTAAGCATTTCCATGCTCACATGCACATATGCACACACATCCTAGTGACTTAGCTTCTCTATTGAAGACCTCCCTTATCCATCCATGCCTTTCTATGCAAGCAATTCTCTGCTGGAACTATCTTCCTGCCATTCTCTGCTTACAGAATCCATACTCTCCTTTTACAGCCTAAGTCAAATTCTACCTACATTTTATTACTTTCCCATTACTCTACTGTATTCACATTTTAATATTTGGACAGAATTAATTAAAATATGCATACCATAATTATGCATATGCACATCATAGTTAAATAATTTTTTAAATTATTAAACAAAGCTTCATAAAATAAGGTACTGAGATAACACCAAAACCAACAAAACTAACTCATTATTCTCAAGTTGATTCCGACTCATGGCAACCATGTGGCACAGAGTAGAAATTTAATTAATCTTTAGATAAGCAGATCTCCAGGATTTCTTCTGTGGTGTTTGTGGGTGGGTTCAAATTCCCAACCTTTAGGATAGCAGTGAAGCTCAAACCATTTGACCCACCCAGAGACTTTAATCCAACACTATCCTCAACTATATTGCCAGCTTTTGGAAGATCAGGACCATGATTCGTTCTTATTTTGTGCAGAGACCTTTCCTAATGTCAAGATATAATGAGACCTTATTAAAAAAATAAAAACAATAATAAAAAATAAACAACACATGGTTCATTTGAGTTTTTATTTTATTTTATTTAAATTATGACTAATTAATTACAAACATAATAGTTTATATCTAGGTGGCACTTAATATTATTTTAAGTATTGTTACTGGTTTAGAGTATCAGGAATCTAGTCTTTTTATTAATGCTATAAATGTTGTTTTTGCTGTTATGTCCTGTCGAGTCAGACCCGACTCATAGTGACCCCTCCTTGGGTTTCCGAGGCAGTATCACTACCGTAGTACATTACCCCATCTTCCTTCCGAGGAGTGGCTGGTGGGTTTGAACCACCAGCCTTCTGGTTAGTAGTCAAGTGCCTTAGTCACTATGCTACCAGAGCTCCCATGCTATAAATAGAGGTTATAAAATCAAAAGGTGTATTTCACAGATTCATTTGTGGCTAGAGTTTAAAACATGATCTAGATTTCACCAAGCAGATGCACTCATGTAGCAGTGGGCAATATGAAAGGAAAATTACAAACAGGAAAATTGGAACTTCTGGAAGGCATAGATGATACAAAACTGGAAGTCCCCTCAGAAAGTTGAAGTTAATAATATCTGCTCTGTATCTTCAGAATGATTAAGTAGAAGCAATTTTTTAGTGTGGTGGTCAAATCCTCTGGATGCTCTGTTCCTGGCTAAGTAACAGAAAATCAAAGCTCCATTCTTTGGCAGAAAAATTTCACTACCTAACATCTTTCAGTCAATCCTACTCTTCTCCAACTAACTAAAAAACAAACAAACTAAACTCACTGGCACTGAGTTGATTCTGACTCATAGAAACCCCCATAGGCTTTCCAAGGTTGTAAATATTTGTGGAAGCAGATGGCCTCATCTTTCCTCCTCGGAATGGCTGGTGGATGTGAACCACTGACATTTTGGTTAGCAGCCAAACGCCTTAACTACTGTACTATCAGAGATCCTTCCAACTAGCTATAGCAGATTTTTATTTTCTGTTCTTAAGACTCCTGAAAGATGATCTGTGACAGAAAATGTCCTCTCTCAGTCATTTGAATCAAAAGAAACTGACACTTTTCCAGAATATGTTGAATTGGTATAGCCTTTACTGAATTATATGCAAGAGCAGTTTCCAGAGGAAGTTACTCAAAACAAAACAAAGAACAAATTCACAGGGAAATGGAGAGAGAGGCAAAAATATGAGACAGCCTGCTGCAGTCTTTAAAAGACATAGAGTAAAATCATTTCCTTATTCTACATTTCACACAGTGTATTTTATTTAGTTCTATGTTAGTAATTATTCATTAGATGGTGCCTGTCATAACATGTGCTTATTACACCCTTAACAAACCTCGTCTAAACAATAGTATGTATTATACTATTCACACTCATTGCCTAATTGTAGGAATTTATATGATATTTTAGTAATGTTTCTGCATGTTTAACTCCAATGAACACACTGTGTGCATAAAGAACATTTTTATTCTTTCTACTCTTTCTATGGATTTTAATTCTAGGTGTGAAAGAATTTTTCTAAACAGAGAGAAATGGTCTTTTTTTTTTTTCTGTACTTTATGTTTTACCTCTAGAAAAGTAGGTAGTTGCATTAAGAATCATTAGGGAAAACATGTCACAGACTTTAACTGCCTCTTAAGAATGCTTCTGCTTATTAAAAGAAAAAAAAAAAAAAAAAAAACAGAAGCAGAAACAGAACTAGCAATGGCTATCAAGAATAGAATGATGAAGTAAATTATAACATATATTCATAAAAAAAGCTATCATGCATAGCTGTGAGAATGAATAAATTACCACAACATGTAATGTCATGGATGTATCTTACCAATGTAATGTTGACAATATGACTACATTCAGGGAAAGCTATTTGCATAATGTTCTAAAACCAACAAAATTAAACTACATGGCTCAGCTATGAAAAAGAAAGGAAATCATTCTCATAAATATTAGCATAACAGTATCTCTGGCAGGGAGAGAATGCAAAATCATGAAGGGACACCTGAGGGCCTTCTAGTGCAACTTAGTTAGCTTTTATCTTCCCCATGCCAACCAGGGCATATTTGAAATATCTCATGCCTTCCTTTTTTTTTCACTATACAGCTTTCTCACTTCATCTGTCTTTGAGTCAACAAACTGAATTGATGATAGATGATTCCCTTGCTATCACCAAGTCTGAATAAACAGTCTTTGGATGTTCTCATCTTGGTGATATTTGTTTAGTTATACTTAAAAGAATAAAAATATTATTACGGCAAAACATTTAAGAGGAAGTCTAACTAAAATGAAAAAATTGTCTTGGAAGAAGTACATCTAGAATGCTCCTTGGACATGTGGATCGGAGACTTCATGTCACACACTTTGGGTATGTTATTAGGAGGGAACAGTCCCTGGAGAAGGACATGATGCTTGGTAAAGTAGAAGGTAGGTGAAAAAGAGGAAGAATCTCACTAAGACGGATTGATAGTGTGGCTAAAACAATGGGCTCAAACACACCAATGACTGTGAGGATGGGACAGGATTGGTCAGTATTTTGTTCTATTGCACATAGGGTCACTATGAGTTGGAACTGACTGGACAGCACCTAACAACAACAAAAACTAAAAACCTGAGATAGAACCATTATTTCTGTTTCTTTCTAGACAAATTCAAAGCTTAAAATTTAAGTAACTTAACACCATCATAAGTTGGGGACCTACTGAAGGGCAGCTATCGACAAGAATATTTTACATCATAGCTGGTAAGTGGTAGAACAAAGAGCTTAAAACCCAAGTCTGTCTGTGTTCACAACCTGTACTCATTACTGCTTGCTCTAAGATATGCCCATCGAGGACTCAATCAGTACATTAAAAGTCAAGAATCGGAAGTTGCCTTAATATGCATCACTGGCATCTGCAATGCTTTTTTTAGTCACTACCAAATCCCCAGTACTCACAAGAGGGATAGACTTAGCTGTTTGTAGAATAAATAATGTGAATAAAGCAGTGTTGATATTGTGCAGTAAATTTAACAGAAAAGAATATGAGTACACAATTTATACTACACTGAGTACATATCCTGGTTAATGAGGAACTAGGTGTCACTCTGGTTTCACCTCACTCCTCTCTCTACAAACCATCTAATAATTTTTGTCTCTTCAGACCCCTGATATCTCTCCTAACCTGTCCAATTCACACAATCACTGTGTGTACCTCCCTAACCCAAGAAATAACACTTTCTAGCCTGAATTCCTACAATTGTCTTTTTATTTTCCTTTTATACTCTCTACCAAAGTCTTCTCCATATAGCAGTCAGATTAATCTTCCTGAACTATGGAAATCCTCATGCCCTTCCCCTACTTAACATTTGTGAATAGATTCCTATTTTACCAAAGGAAATCATTCACATGTACCTAAGGCTTGTAAAACCATTCATTACTCTGATTTTACTCTTCCACGCCCTCACATTTCTAATCCATACCAGTTACTTTTGCTGACACTCCCAGAGGTGTTGTGTTCCATTTCATTTTGTGAAATCAGCCATGCATGGTCTGGTCTCAACGCCTTGACACAACCCTGTTTCCCTGATGGGAACATTTCACATACTTTATCGTGGCTCTTAAGGCTTTGTAATGCTACAGCTTGTTTAATTATCTGTCTCTGCCAGGGAACTAGTCTGCTTTATTTTCCATCTTATCCCCATTGCTACCAACACATCTGGAACAAAGTAGGGGCTAGGTGATCGTTTGAATTAGAACAGGGGCCCTTCTTGTCTGTGTTTAGAAAATTGGATTTTAATCTTCCCCTGAAGTCAGCAAAGGGATAAGCAGTTCCATACACAGATGATAATTCATTATAACTAATATTGTTCACTTTCATTCTTGTGGAATAACAAGAACTGTTACTGAACTTTCCTCTGACTGTTTTTATGTTGGAGAAAGCTCAAAGCCTCTTAATTAAATAATAAAGGGGGCAATCATTTTAAAAAGGAAAAAAAAAAGATCCAAAAATCGAAATATCAGTTTTAGAAGTATGACTTAGATCTAAACCATCCATCCTTTCTGAATTTAAAAAAAAAAAAAAAAAAGAAGGAAGAAAGAAAGGCCAGACTCTATGACTTTCTGTCTTCATAAAGCTATAAAAAGCATGAAAACTGTAAAGAAGTATGGTGAATTTGCAAAAGAGAAAAAATATTCGAAATAATGGTAACAAAAGGAATAACCAGGATGATTCTTTACCTTCCTATGTTTCCGGTAAATGAATAACGATTTGTTTTGTTAGAACTAAATGCATTTATTGTAATAATCTTTCCCTTTCAATGTGGTCCAAATGGAAAAAATTCTGTATTTCTAGCCAGTACGATATTATAAGTTCTTCTGTGAACAGAGCTTATATTTTAGTAATTTTTGAGGCCTTCACACTGCATGTCTTCCTAGTCAGGCAGTGTCCTTACTAACAGGACTAGATACTCATCCTAGAATTCTTGAGTCACCCTGTCATTTCCTTTCCTTACCTTGTCTTAGTCATCAGGACCTGTTGATTTTGTCTTCAACGTTTCTTAACTCTAGGAAGTTCTCTCTATTTCAAATGCTACAAAGGAGCCCTAGTGAAAAACAGGCAAGTGTTCTTTCAGTAGCTAATTGCAAGATTGGGAGTTGGAACCCACCCAATGGCTCCATTGTAAAAAGACCTAGCAATTGTCCACCATAAAGATCACAGTCTACAAAATCCTATGGAGAAGTTTTGCTGTACCGCATGGAGCTGCTATGAGTGAAAATCAGCTCGACAACACCTAAAAGAACAAAAAACCACTAAAATCACCTCTGGTCTGGGTATCTCAAGAGGTCTTTGATATGGTTCTTCTTCATCTAGTCTTAACACTTCCTTGTCTGTAATCTGCAGTGAGAGTGTAGCATTATTTTATTAACACAAATATTATCTTCTTAACTGTTTTGGTTTTTTTTTTCTGTCTTAGAAGTGTTTATTTGCTTTGATAATGTATGATGTACACCATAGTTTTTTACATTGACTGACATAAGTTGAATGTCCAAGTCTATACAGATAGTCATTTACTGCAACTGTAAAATGTTTTCTATGTTATATAGATTTTATTAAATTGTGTTTGCAAATAGTCATACTTTATCTAACCATTACATTAGGGATTAGATTATTTGTCATTAACAGGGGTCTAATATCACTTATGTAATATGAGTTAATCAATGGTAAATCATTAGCATTTAAACTTTGAGGAGTGTATCAAATGGTTATAAGATAACCATGTTACACATTCTGGCATTTAATTTTCAGTCTAATTGCATATTTATTTTAATACATGTAGCCCCTTGCAGTCACTTTTCTTTCAATGATTTAATTAAATACAAAGATAGGCCATGTTTATAGCTACTTGAGATCACTTTCTGCCTCTTGTGATTATGAGTCCACTTATTTTAGATTTACCTATCTTTATCAGATTCCTCTGGTCTCCTGGTGGTCCATAGGATTTTTCTCCACTTCTTTACACATTCTGGTATCAAATATATTTCAATAGTGTAAAAATCTCATCAGGGTCACCAACCATTATTAGGCTTCTATATTTGACCTCGGAGTATTTGATTTCTTTCACTTTAATGCCTTTTACTATTTTCACTTAGTAATTTATTAGCGTAATGCATTTATCCAAAATGTCCTTAAGGGAATAATCATCCAATATCCCCTAATATTTAAAGTCCTTTCTGTCTTGGAGTGAAATCTATGGCCATGAGCAATTCCTCATTGTCATGAGATTTGGAGGACCTTCTCTGCAAATTTTAATCCTAACATTTATTTACTATTTCTATTACAATAACATCAGAATCTTAAGAGACAGTGTGGATTGGAGCCAGGAGATCAACATTCAGATCCTAACTCGGCCACTTCTTAAAATTATTGTGGAACCTTAGGCGAGCCACTTAACCTTTCTCTAACTCAGTGTTCCCATTTGTAAGAAAATTAAAGGTAATACCTACCTCCCTGATTTGTTGTGGTTTTTAAATGTATTGCTACATGAAGCATTTAAAAGAGTACTTGACACATAGAAAATACTCAGTATGTGCTAGCTATTGTTATTGACATTTTTTTCTTGTACCACCTCAGCTCTGGTTATCAATGTAAGTAGGCAATCAGACTCACAAGATGCAAATAATTTTAATCTGATATTATGTGTACTTAAATTTACAGATGAATGTAAGGTAGACAATATAGCAGATACATTTTCTTAATTTCACTGGGAGTCCCAGCAGCTATCTATGTACACAGTTTCTCTACGTCTCACCAATACTTTATACTATTCTAATCAGCCCTGGATACCAACTCAGTTGCCCTGATACAGGTAAAATTTCACTCACAAACAACATTCCCATTAATTTTAACTCCATTTTTCTTATGTAAACAGAGATCATTTCAGACAAGTCTTCATCAGTCTCAATCAATCCAGAAACTGATCATTTGCCTTTTTTTTAAAAAAAAAAAAACTCTGGTTAATATACAAAATATGGTTTTACATGAAGTAAAGTAAAATACATTTACATTTAGTTAAAAACTCAATCATAGCTATATACAAATTAAGACAATGTATATATTAGTTTACTGAAGAACTCACTAGAAAGAATTTTTGGCCTCAAAATTTTCTACATTTATTTAATTTTGATGGCTAGTGTATGTTCAGTAGAAATACATAATTAGGTTATAGATTTTGACTTGTATTAATATTTGGATGATCATGGAGAAAAAAAAAAGCATTAAAATTCTATCACCTATCATTAACATCTGACTGTGTGTTTTATGGTATGGTTAAGCAAATAATATTGTTCTAATTAAAGAGTTGAGAGCTAACCAAATGGCTCGTAAATCAAGGAAGATTTGATTGGGGAGATTCCAGTTATCTATTATTGCATAACAAACTACCACAAAACCTAGAGATTTAAAGCAGCAATTATTTTATTATATCCCATGATTTTATTGGTCAGGAATTCAGACTGACCTGGTTGAATAATTGATCTCCTCATGGTATTGATGGAGGTCAGTAATGTTATTCCAATTGGTGTAATGTTCAGGGCAATGCACTAATAATTCTTGTGCCTTGGTAATGATGGCTAGAAGGTAATTTCTACTGAGGTGTTATTAGAATTTTAGGAAATAAATATAAATAAATAAAGTCAGATATCATGCATGCCAGCTCAAGGCTCTAAAACCGAGTATCCAAAATTGGCAACTGTGTGACATTTCATGACCTAACTTCAGAAAAATCTCTTCTCACATATTCTATTGGTTAAAGTAGTCAGAAGTCCAATCATGTTCAAAGGGAAGATATAAAGATGTCCTCTCTATGAGAACAAAGTCAAATGAATTTTGACCATATTTTTAAATAATAACAGGAAAAATATGAATAAATAGCTACCAAATAGAGAACTGTTTGGGTCAGTATGCTTAAGTAGGGTGCCTCTAGCCAGGGAAGGGAAACATAAGAGCATACCTTTTCTGGTAGGTAAACTTGAATCCTAAGAGGAAAAAATGCACACTGGAGAAACTTTGTTCACTCAAACTCTAGCTAGAAGTAAAATTAACACCCAAGAGAAATGTCTATGAATATTAACAAATAAAATGTTAATACCAGAACTAGAAAAACTGAGATGGAATTTTTAAAATGTAGTATGCAGAGTTCTGGTAAGATGGTGGAATAGGCAGAAAGACTGCTCAGAACCTCTTCAACAAACAGAAAGGGAACCAATTAACACAGATAGATACAGAAGATAATCCTGGACCCCCAAGCTTTGAAGGGAAGGATATAGAAGTGGAAAAACTCCAACCAGTAGAAGAATATGCATGGAAATTCCAAAAATGGAGACACAAGGAGTTGCGGTCTGGCAGCAATCCTGACAGCACAGACAGCTTGGATATTGCTGAGTGGTATGGGACCTAAGAATTAATCTAAAAATCAGCCCTGTTAGCCAGGGACTGGACAGAAGACTGGTCTGGTGGCTGGGGGATAAAAGGGGGAAGCAGAGAATAAGAAGGCAGGCTGAGCTGTGGACTTTTGTCTGTCCTGATATTACCAAACCACATGGCACACCATTAATTCAAGTCCTTTAAAAGTCCAAGATCAATAGATCATGGCAGGGTGCTGAACAATGACTCAGCTACATGCTGAGTTCAAGCATTCCATAAACTAGAGACCATTCCCAAAGCTGTGTCTTATATGTGAGAAGCAGACCATATCTCTAAGGCAGTTATTCAGCTGCTTGTGGTAGATCCCACCATGGAGCTGATTGCCAGTCTCCTCATGGGGAATAACTACCATCAGCTGCCCAGCCATTCAACCAGGCCCAGCCAAGATAATACACAACCTTAACTATCACAGTTTCTCGACTGCTGCTTCCATGTGGGTTAATTGTGGATCAAAGTAAAATGAAACCCTTGACAACTTCAATCTTTTCTCCATTTATTGTGATATTGCTTACTGGTTGTGAGGATTTTTATTGTATTATGTTGAGATGTAATCCTTACTGCAGGCTGTCTAATCTTCATGAGTAAGTGCTTCAAATCCTCTTCATTTTCAGCAAGGATAGTTGTGTCATCTGCATATTTCAGATTGTTAATGAGAGTTCCTCTAATCCAAATGCCATGTTCTTCTTCATATAGTCCAGTTTATCAGATTATTTGCTCAGCATAGAGACTGAATAAGTATGGTGAGAGGATCTAACCCTGACTTACACTTTTCCTGAGTTTAAACCATTTAGTAGCCCTCCTTTGTTCTGTTTTGAAGGATTGCCTCTTCGTCTATATGCAGGTTCTTCATGAGCACAGTTAAGAGGCTCTGGAATTTTTATATTTTACAATGTAACCATAATTTGTTATTATCCACACAGTAGAATTTCTTTGCACAGTAAATAAAACAATAGTAAACATTTTTCTTTCATTCTCTGCTTTCAACCAAGATCCATCTGGTGTCAGCAATGATATCCCTCATTCCACATCCCTTTTTGAGTCCATATACTTGGGCAACAATTTGTTAATTATTTTCAGCAAAATTTTACTTGTATGTCCTATTAATGAGATTTTTTGATAACTTCTGCATTCTGTTTGATTATTTTTCTTTGGCATAGACACAAATATGGATTTCTTCCAGATGGTTGGCCAGGTAGTTTTCTAACAAATTTCTTGGCATGATCAAGTGAGTGTTTCCAGCATTGCATTCCTTTGTTAAAACTTCTCAACTGGTACTCCATCAATTTCTAGAGTCTTATTTTTCACAATTCGTTCAGTGTAGCTTGGACTTCTTTCTCAATACCATCAGTTCTTGATAATACACTGTCTCCTGAAATGGTTGAACATTGACCAATTCTTTTTTGCTGCATTGACTGTGTGTTCCTTCCATCTTCTTTTTATATCTACTGTGCTATCCAATATTTTGCTCATAGATCCTTTCAATAATGCAACTTGTAGCTTGAATTGTTTCTTCAGTTCTTTCAAGTTAAGTATTCTCTGTGTGTTCTTCCCTTTCGATTTTCTAATTGCAGGTCTTTGCACACTTTATTAAAACTTTAATTTGTCTTCTTCAGTGGTGCTTTTAAATTTTCTGTTAATCTCTTTTATTTCATCATTTCTTCCATTTGCTTTAGTTACTTTCCATTCAAGAACAAGTTTCAGAGTCTCTTCTGACATTCATTTTGTTATTTTGTTTTTCTTTCTTTCTTTTCTTTTTCCTGACATTTTGCTTTTTCCATGTATGATTTCCTTGACGTATTCCCACAAATCTTCTGGTTTCCTGTACTAGTCTTCAATGCATCACATCTATTTTTCAGATTCTCTCTCTCTCTCTACAGATTTGTGTGTATACATATATGTCTGTATGTATACACACACCGATACACACACACATATACATATATATGTTGTTATTGTTAGGTGCAATCAAGTAGGTTCTGACTCATAGTAACCCTTTTTATGTACAACAGAAGAAAACAGAGCCTGGTTCTGTGCTATCCTAACAATCATTGATATGTTTGAGCACATTGTTTCAGCCATGGTGTCAAATCATCTCATTGAGAGTCTTCCTCTTTTTCCACTGACCCTTCACTTTACCAAGCATGATATCTTTCTCCAGAGACTGATCACTATATATGTAATATACCAATAATACTTAATATATCAGATAGATAGTTTTATATAATATAAATAAAACAATTTCGCTTTCATAAATTTGTAATTATTTACCTGTATGATTGTTTATTTAATTTCTCTGAAATATAAGGATCATGAAATCTAAGATTTCACTTTTCTTATCTTTTATTCTGTCCCAGTGACTAAAGGAGTGTTTAGCACATAGTAGGGTTCATTGTGGATTTATTGAATTAAATCTGATTCTTTCCCTATAACAACCTTAGGACACTGTCTTGCTTGCTTCCCCTGTGAAAAAATAATAATTTTAACTAACGTTTGTGTGTGTGTCCACAAGTACATTCTTTCTTTTTTCCAATCATTCACCTATTTTACACAAGCCTTCTCATCTACTATAAATGTCCAGTAATACTAAATAGAGAGTAATTATCCTTCCACTATTATTGCAGCTGTACTGGAAGCTATATAGCTCAACTACATTGTCAAATGGGAGCTCTGGTAGCATAGTCCCTAAGACATTTGGATGCTAACCAGAAGGCTGGCAGTTCAAACCCACTAGCCACTCCTCAGAAGGAAGATTGGACAAGCTACTTCCGTAGTGTTACAGCCTCAGAAATCCAAGGAAGGGTAGCTATGTGTTGGATCTGACTTGATGGCAGTGAGTAGATATTGGCAAATATTTTTGAAAAATCTATCAAATATACCACTTTACTATTTTGTATTAAAATAAAGCATATGGGATTAATCTAGTACTCTTGATCAATAAAGGAGAATTAATGTGACTTTAGGTCAGATTTTGGAAATGAGAGTAGATATATTCAGAAAAATAAATAGATTCCAAGGCACTCAAAAAACCAGCAACCACTTACTTATTAGTTTTATCTTCCCAGGCCACTTACACTTGATGAGATAATCTAGCAAGTCTTTAGTGAACATCTATGATGTATCCAACATTATATTCATCATTATGGAGAGTAAAAATATATAACACAACTCTGAAGATGACATTTACCTGCATATAACTGTTACAGATCCATATAAGACAATACATAAAGATCAGACTATAGCAATTTTGAGAACAGGAAAGAAAAATATAGGGTAGTGGAATCAGGAAATATTTCAAGAAAGAAAATCCAGGACTTCCAGTTTAGTAGGATCAGGACCTTACAGCTTCTATAAATATTAAAGCAAGTATGCTAAAATAATAATAATAAAATTTTGTTTCAAAACTTAAAACCGTAAAATCCAATCACATTCTCATATCTACCCTCCTCTGTCAATAATTGAATTTCAAGATTCTTTGGTTTTTGCCTTTTTTGTTGTTGTTAGGTGTCCTTGAGTTGTCTTTGACTCATAGTGACCCTGTGCACAGAAGAACCAAACACCTCCCAGTCCTGCACCAGCTCCTCAATCCCTGCTATACTTGAGCCCATCGTCACAGCCACCGTGTCAATCCATCTCATTGAAGGCCTCCCCCTCTTTCATCGACCCTCCACCCTACCAAACATGACATCCTTCTCCAGGGAATGGTCCCTTCTGACAACATGACCAAAGTAGGTAAGACGATGTCTGGCCATTCTCTCTTCCAAGGAGCTTTCTCCGGCTGCACTTCCTCCAGGACAGATCTGTTAGTTCTTTTAGCAGTCCATGGTAATTTCAGCATTCTTCGCCAGCACCACAACTCAAAAGCATCAATTCTTCTTCAGTCTTCCTTATTCATTGTCCAGCTCTCACATGTATATGAAGCAATCTTTGGTCATATGTTAATTACCCAGAGGGCCCCTATGATGATTCACTCTTCTGTGCTATTTCTCCCACTCTCATTCCACTTGGACAACTGTTGCCCCATTCTTTCCTAAAATGCCCTAAGAATTTCTACTTAATTCTCACACATTCTTCACATAAGGACTTCTAAATGCCTGAAAGTAAGAAAAGATAGGCCAGAATTTCTCTTGATTCTACTACTACCTACATGCCACAGGATTTTAATCCACTATTCTCTTTGGTGATGTCATTTGGCTATTTCACATTCCACCTCCCCTTACACTATCTTTTATTTCATGAAAGCATTTGTCCATAACTTATAGTGTTTCTCCATCTAAGTCCCCAATAGCATCTCATCACTCATAAGACACTAGATAAAAGAGAAGCTATATTAACCTCCCACTTTTTGTTTTCCATGCCTAGTTGACCATCATTTACATAATCACACAGTCCCCTAGAACTGTTTTAAATTCTGTATTCTATACCACAATTAGAAGCTCTGGTGGCGTAGTGCTTATGGCATCTGATTACTAAACAGAAGGTTGGTGGTTAAAATTCACCAGCCACTCCTCGAAAGGAAAGTTGGGTAATCTACTTACTTAGTGATACTATCTCAGAAATCCAAGGAAGGATCACTAAGAATTGGATCCAAATTGACAGCAGTGAGTGAGTGTGAATGAGTGATATCACAATTACAAATCTCTTCAGCCCTTTCACTCCTTTACACCATATTTAATAAAGAAATACAGCACCAGTTGCTTAAAATCTTCCACTCTTGCCCACCTATGAATCAAACCTCTATTGAAACTTTAAAATGTTCACTTTTCTGTGAATTCTTTGCTTGTTAGTTTTCTAGAAAGAGTGAATGGTTCTCTTCCCTGTAATCATGTAGACTTTAGTTACAGTTCATAATAATTTATTTGCTAATGTCTCTCTGTTGGCAAGTGAACTCCTTACAGTGTTACCTAGGACTTATTTATTTTTCTATGTCCTTGGTAAATAGTAGTAATTCAAAAAATGTTTTATGAAAGATGGTTTATGCATTCAATATACTGATTTTTTTTTTTTTATTGTAAAATAATGTCTGTATTTTGAGAATGTTCTGGTGAAAACAACTAGTTGCATCATTTGATATTACTTTCTGGATTTGAGTTGAGGTGGCTTGACAATCATATCTCTACTGTGATTTTTATAATGTGGTGTAGTGCATAAGGCATTTGACTGCTAACAAGGAGGCTGATAGTTCAAACCCACCAGCTACTCCTCAGAAGGAAGACTGGGCAATCTACTCAATATACTTCTGCAGACTTATCACCTCAGGAATGGAAGGAGAGGTCTCTATAAGTAGGAATTGACCCAATAGCAGTGAAGTTTTTTTGTTTTGTTTTGGTTTTTGTTTTTTTAAAATGAGGTTACAATAAGGAGCTCTGGTGGTGTAGTGGATAAGGCGTATGGCAGCTAACTTGAAGGTCAGCAGTTCAAACCATAACTACTCTTGGGAGGAAGATGGAGAGATCTACTTCCATAAATATTTACAGTAGTAAATATTACCCACCTTGGAAATCCAGTGTGGGTCGCTGAGTCAGAATGGAGAGTTTGGTTTGAGTTTTTGAGTTTATGGAATTACAGTATAGCTCTCCTTCAAAAATAAACACTATATGGAAATACAATTCTATGATATCTTGTTTGTTAATATGCTTATTAGGGAATATTAGGAATGTTGCTGGTGCAGTGGTTAAAATGCTCATCTGTTAATCAAAAGATCCATGGTTTGAACCCACCAACCATTCCTTGCGAGAAAGATGAAGCAGTGTGTTTCTGTAAAGATTTACAGCCTTGGAAACTCTATGGGGAAGCTTTACAATATTCTATACATTTGCTATGAATTGAAATCTATATAACAGTGGTTTTGGGTTGGTAGGGAGTATTACAATTATCTCTGTTACTTAAAAATACTCCCTCCTCCAGTTATCATAGGAATATAGAACAAAAGCTTCCATCAAAATTTTAATTACCATATTTTGGTCTTTCTTTACTTTTCTCTTTCCATGGAGAGGAGTCAGCCTCTATATCATGAACAGATGTTTTTCACATACTTATGCAGGCACATTTCCCTAACTCCCCTCCTGAGTCCTAATCCTGAATGTCTGAAGCAAAATAAATTTCCAGAGAGCTCAGTGAGAATATTCAAAAGGATCCAAGATTAATAATTGTCAAAATTTTATTTTGCTTACACATTATCTTCCCACCATTTTCCTTTTACTATTTTTTATTTCTAAAATTTCAAGTTTCCATTAAGTGGCTGTATATAGCATAAATAAAGGAATGTTATGATTTTTAACATACTATGCTATAAATTCCAAAATTCTTAGCTCTCGTGTGTAATACTAAATTCAAAATTAGTATACTAAAGGCTAATGAATATTGATAATTTCTATCCAGAGAAATAGTATCTAGCAAGTATTATCTAATATTGTTGTTGTTGATGTTATGTGCCATTGAGTTGGACCCGACTCATAGCAACCCCTCCTTGAGTTGCTGAGGCAGTATCACTACAGAAGTAGATTGCCCAACATTCCTTCCAAGGAGTGGCTGGCAGATTTGAACCGCCAGCCTTCTGGTTAGCAGTCAAGTGCCTTAGGCACTATGCTACCACTATTGGAAATTAAAAATAGAATCATTTGAATCACATTTAATATATGGCTCTGTATAAGGCCCATAGGTGTTCTGGTGGTATATTGTCTAAGACACTTGACTGCTAACCAGAAGGCTTGGTGCTTCAAATCTGCCAGCCACTCCTTGGAAGGAACGTTGGGCAATCTACTTCTGTAGTGATACTGCCTCAGAAACCCAAGGAGGGGTCACTATGAATCGGAGCTGACTCAAAGGCAGTATGTTTGTTTTGCTTTTTGGTTATAAGGTCCATATTCTCCATTTTACTTCCAGTTTCTTAAATACAAAATACAACTCTGTAGGTAAAACATGTAATATTTTATCTAAACATAAACTGAATATTTTATATATTTTTTTATTTCTATGATAAGGAAAAACTACTTGTCTGCCTGCACACTAAAATTAATACAGCTTTTTCCCTTATACCTTGACAAGTTAGGACTCAAAAGAACTATTTCCAAATTTTGTTTTTATTTCTGTTCAGTGACATTAAAATGTTCTCCAAGGGTACACCCAACAGGTTTTTCTACTCAGGTAGGAGTCAAGGCCTCTGTAATCAGTATTCTGTTTTATTTTTGCAGAGATCATGTACTTATGGAAATTCATTAAAGCATGATGAGTCAGATACATTCTAGGATATATTTTAAGTTAATTATGTTGTGAACTCTTATCTTTGCTCCTTTCTGCATAAATTAAAAGTCTAAAGTAGATTCTTTTTATTTTTTAAAAAAGAAAATTTTTTTAGTTCATGTTAAATGATATTTCCAGAAAAAATCCAACTGATTAGAAATCTTAACATAAAAGAAAAATATTATATCCTGCAAATTATCTAGCAGAGGAAAAAATAAACATAATTGTATTATAGCAAAAAGGGTACATTTCAAGGTCATTGTCTTGCTTTGCTTCTGAAGTTTGTTTAGCAGCTAGCAGAATACACAAAAAATCAAATGCTGGCTTCTTTTAAGTGACATTGGACATAAAAAGTATTTGATCAGAAAGAGAAGTACATACTTTGCAAAGAGCTATGCCATCAGAATTTGTAATGCCTAACAACAATACATTTTACTGTAATGTAAATATTATGTGTACAGACTTTCATTTTAATGTTGGAGACCATATTTTCAATTTAGGAAAGAAAAAACAGTTACATGCCAAGTTTACATTGAAATGCAAAGTCTTTTTTTCATTCAGGAAATTCCAAGATATGTTTTCCAATTGTCCAATGAGTTCTTAACTTCACATAGTGTGTTGCAGGAAATCCAATGCTTTAATTTTTAATCAGAAGGTTGTACAGTCTTCTGTCGCAGCATGATTTTTTGTTTAATTGCATTCAGATATCACATCAAATTAAATAAATCCATTAACATACTGAAATGCAGCATTTCGGCAATTCACTACAGGAATAAGGACAGTGGTCTAAGCATTTGGTAAACTTTCAGAAGAGGAGAAACTAATTACACTAACATCATACTCTTCGCTTCATAGTGGGTGACAGGAGGCCAGGAAGTGTTTTAAAGATGATTTTAGTCAAAAACGTCTTCTTCTTCCCCAGCACACCTTGCAAAACCACATGTTACTTAAAATCTCCATATTACCCTGCTTCCAGATTTTAGAAATGTAAAGGCTTTCTTTGAGAAGTGTTAAATTAAGTGTTCAAATATCTGCAGATTGTGTCTCCGATTTTGATCCTGTCACTAAATAATCTCAGAACATTCCCCTGAACATACAATCCTTATGGGTTATACTAGAGAGTATCTTTAAAGCACAAGTTTAGCTTTAAAATTCTGTGAGCCTGTGATAAAACTGACACTATCTAGAAGTGTTAGCTAATGCATCAAGATTGCATCAGTCATAATGTGGAATAAAACTCAAATCATTTGGTGGAAAAAAAGGGGGAGACCAGGTTTGCTGGTCAGATAAAGCCTGGTGGAACCACTGAGACTATGGCCCCTAGCTGCCCTTAGGGTCTGGAATTGAACCCACGCCTGCGGTTTCTAGCCAAACAAAAGACAGGCATATGAGTTGAAGTTGAACATTTACCTCAGGTACATACACTCTTTGGAGAGAACAATCATGGGAGAAAGAAAGGCTGCTTATGCACAGGGAGACAGCTCAGGGGGCAGGAGTGCATGGAGGGATGGACACAGGGAAGAGGTAGGTAACTATGGGGAGGAAGTGGGAGGGGAGCTGTTGCATTGTGGTAAACTGTAGTCAATGTCATGAGACAAAGTGTATGTGAACTGCTGTATGGAAAGTGAATTTGCTCTGTAAATCTTCACCCAAATCGCACACGCACACGCACACACACACACACACACACACAAGTGCCTCAGTCATTCACATCATAGATTAAATTATTTGATCATATTAGTGGGAGATTGTTGTATCCATTAATGACAGATGATGTTATAAGAAGGGGCAGATGAATGTCACAGATAGCAATTAGTATTACAAAAGAAACATGTGTCTTTCAGCTTGAGTCACAAAATGGTTGAAAAATATAAAATTCTATCATATTCATTGATCTCTATGGCTTGCATGGAACTTTGGTGACACAATGGTTAAAGCACTAAGATGTTAACTGAAAGGTTGGAGGTTTGAGTGACCAGCTACTCCGTGGAAGAAAGATGTGGCCGTCACTTCTGTAAAGATTTATAGCATTTGAACCTATGAGGCAGTTTTACTGTCCTATAGCATTGCTGTGACTTGGAACAGACTTGACAGCAGTGAGCATATAACTAAAAAAACTCTTTATCTCTCTTTCTCAGTATATTTTTATGTAATGAGTACAGTACTTATTTATTTTTCTTTCCCTAGACATAGAGTTTATCAAAGTATGTGTACTCTAAATATAGAAATCAATCAACCAACCAATCAATCAATTAATATGAAAACTCACCTGGGTAAGAGAAAGCCTAACAGGTAAAGTTGCTAACCATTCTAACTGCTCAAATAATAAGGCTTTCCAGCAAGGAGCTGGTAGAAATATTGGATATTTTCAAAAGGAGAGAAGTAATTCAGGAGAATATGTGGTATTGATTGATTGGGAGTTAAAAATCAAGTGAATGATACAATTTTCTAAAGCTGACTGTTGTTATTCTCCAATGAATTAAATTCATACAAAAGAGGTGAGACTGGTAACTAAAGCAGCAGTGCTTAAAGTATTATGAACATATAATTTGTTTCTGCTCTTTTCCTTTCTATTTTTTCATTCATTGTCTTCTTAATTTCCCTGGAGTCTTCTGTAATCTACCAGGTGTCCATCTCATGTCTTCTACACCTATTAAAGAATTAAGCAATATGTTTTTAATGCATCTAGGGACATGGGGAGCTCTCAAAGCTTTAGAAAAATCTTCAACTCTGACAACCAATGACTCTCTAATGGTGTGCATTCCAGTACCTGCAGAGGACTATTGATGGAAATATTTTGGTGCAGGGAAGTTTTCAATGACCTTTTAAGAACATCATGTACCATAATTGTCCATTAACATGTGCTAAACTCTGAGCAGTACATGTGACAATTATAAATTTCTCATTAGATGAGATATTTTCTTTGCTAACAGCAGTACTGCATAGCGCATAGTCATATGTCATTATTTTATTGATAGATTCCTTTCAGCCTATCTTCACTGAGTATGTCCAGGTCACATGGGGTAGTGTGGCACAGAGATCACAGGTTTACGGACATTAGGGAGCTGGGTTTTATTTCATGTTGACTTACTAATTAGCTTTGAGGGCTTGAGCTATCTCTTAAACTATTTTTCTTAATTGAAATTGTTTATTCACCAATATATTATAAGGAATAAGACAATATATACCAAAATATAATGCTAATATATTACAATATAATGTTAATATCTTCCTAAAGATATTAGCATTAAAGCTAACTTTATTTGAAATATCACAAAATATAATTATACTTGAGAACAAATTTAAGTTCTCGAACAGTATCATCATAGCAACTTCTTTATTACTGCTCTAAGTAGTTTTAGCTGAAACAGAAACCATAAATCCACCAAAGGTGCTAATGGGTAATAGAATAGCATGTAAGGAAAAGAGGCTAAGAAAGCAGTAAGTTGACAGCAGAACTAGATGAGAAAGGACAGAGCAAGCAGAAAAAAGAATATCTCTAATGATGAATGGGAGCTCTGGTAGCATAGTGCTTAAGGCATTTGACTGTTAACCAGAAGGCTGGCGGTTCAAACCCACCAGCCACTCCTCTGAAGGAAGGTTGGGCAATCTACTTCCGTAGAGATACGCCTTGGAAACCCTAAGAGGGGTCGCTATGAACCGGGTCCGACTAGACGGCATATAACAATAACAATGATGATGAATAGAATATTTATTATAATACACTTGCTCATCTAATAAATAGCCTTTTTATAGCAGAGGTCTAGACTACAGAAGATTGAAATATAAAACGTATTACTCAGAGACCTCCATAACATGCACACTGCATAATGAGAAAGGCATTTTTTTTTCTTCCTTCAAAAGGATATTAAAATCTAGAAATTCACTTATTCTATTTGAGTACACAGAAAAACTTTATATTAGATAAATGTGTTGAGAATATACAGAAATAATGCAGATTTGATTGGAAAATAATAAAAGAAAAAGTTAAACAGTATTAGTCATTTGCCTTGTGATGCTGTTGTTGTTGTTGTCGGACCCGACTCATACTAACCCCTAAATGGGTTTCGAGGCGGTTTCACTACAGAAGTAAATTGCCCAACCTTCGTTCGGAGTAGTATCTGGTGAGTTTGAACCTCCAGGCTTCTGGTTAGCAGTCAAGAGCCATGTGATGCTATAGAGTATTTAATATTTGAATATTAACATATTATTAGATTTATTTGTATTTATATAATAACATATTTGAATATATTCAAATAAATGTTTTATATAATAAATACAACATGTAAAATAAATTAATTATATTTATATAAAATAAAAATTAATAATGAATTTTTTGAATACTGAATAAATAATAAAATTAAATCAGGAAGCCCATGTGCAAGGTTTTTTCAACGATATTTGTTTTTATAAAAAAGTATCACTTTTGCAATATATTGACAGGTAATAGAGTACAATAGTTAAAGCAGATTATCCCCTGTGTTGGTACATATTTTTTGGAGCCAGATTACATGGATTTGACTTTTGACCAAGCCATTTGTTCATCATGCAATCTGGGATAATTAATTAACCACTTTTCCCTTAGATTTTTATCTTTACCAAGAAAATTATGATAGTGGTGTTGTGAAATTTTAATTCAAGTTAATTAGTATAAAATATAATTTAAAATTTATTTTTAGTGTAGAATATAAAAGAGTAAGAGTAGATTATGTTTCACTTTAATACACCAAGTGTTTTTTTTGTTTGTTTTTGTTTTTCATTTCTTGCTTTCAACTAGATTATCAGAAATGACATTATTCACTTCTCAATTAAATCACAGTTTCAGTAAAGAAAATATATTACAAGAAATGATGATATTCTCACTTTCTTAGCATTGTGAATTTAAAGATTAAGCTTAATTTTTAAGCTGAGAGTTATCACCAGCCTCATGTTTATATCTTATTACCCATCTAACAACTGGAGTTAATAATGCACACTCATTGTCATTGAGTCAATTCTGACTCAGCAACCCAATAGCACAAAATAGAACTGCTCAATAGGATTTCCAACACTGCAGCCTTTACAGAAGCAGACTGCTATATCTTTCTGCCACTTTGTGACTGGTGAGTTCCAACTACCCACCTTTCAGTTACCAGGTTGAAAACTTAACCACTATGTCACCAGGGCTATCAAACTTAACTTGAAAACGTGCCATCTTGTGCTGTACTGCAATTGTTTAATTTTCTAAAATTTGAATTATAATTGGTGTTACACTCATTCAATCAAATTTTATTTTACATGAAATTATAATATATAGACATTGAAATCTTTAAGTAGATGTACTTAAAGTATATTTTGTTTTGAGATAGATAAATTAATCAGCAATTGTAATGCCAATGCTTGAGGATAGATTACTTTGTAGAACATTTAAAAATAATTGACAGTATTGATATACAAATTAGCTAGAAAATGAATTTAAAACAAATGTAAAATTCAAGACTTCCCTCTTAATAAGTTATCAAAGACACAAAAAAGCAAAAAATGCTTATTTACATTGTGTGTCTTTGTATTGATTAAATATATAGGTAACAATATTCTTACAGATTTGATTTTAGAAATAGCTTATTGTTACTGATGAAATAATTGATGGAACAACCAATGAGGTGTTTCATCAAACAGATGCCACTCCGGAGGCACTCACTCGGCTACAAGAAGATATTTGGAAAACAGCTACCTGGCCAACTGACTGGAAGAGATTCATATTTGT
>NW_006921960.1:683403-689422 GCF_000298275.1 Orycteropus afer afer
AAATTTGAAAATCTGGAGGAAATGGACACTGCTGTATGAAAAGTGAATTTACTCTGTAAATCTTCACCCAAATCCTAATAAATAAATAAATAAATAAATAAATAAATAAAACATTCGATTGTGTAGACCATAACAAATTATGGAGAACATTGAGAAGAATGGGAATTTCCGAGCACTTAATTATATTCATGAGGAATCTGTACAGAGGAACATAGACCAGAAGGCTGTCCTTTAAACAGAAAAAAGGGATACTGCATGGTTTAAAATCAGGAAGGGAGTTTGTCAGGGTTGTATCCTTTCCTAACACTTATTCAATTTGTATGCTGACCAAACAATCCTAGAAGCTGGACTATATGAAGAAGAATGTGGCATCAAGATGGGAGAAAGATTCATTCACAACCTGCAATATGCTGATGACACAACTTTGCTTGCTGAAAGTGAAGATGACTTAGAGCACTTGTTGATGAAGGTTGAAAACTAGAGTCTGAAGTACGTATTTAACCTCAATATGAAGAAAACAAAAATCCTCACAACTGGACCAATAAGCAGTATCACGATAAATGGAGAAAAGTTTGAAGTTGTCAAAGACTTCCCATTACTTGGTTCTACATTCAACAATGGAAGTGGCAATCAAGACATTAGAAGATGTATTGCATTGAGCAAATCTGCTGCAAGAGACCTTTTTCATGTGCTGAAGAGCAAAGACATCTCTTGGAAGACTAAGGTGTGCCTGACACAAGCCCTGGTATTTTCAATCACCTCATACTCATGTGAGAGCTGGATAATAAATAAGAAAGACTGAAGAAGAGTTGATGCTTTTGGGTTGTGGTGTTGGAAAATATAACGAATGTACCATGGACTGCTAAAAGAACTAACAAATCTGTCCTGGAAGAAGTGCAGCTGGAATCCTCTTTGGAAGCGAGAATGGCCAAATTTCCCTCACCTATTTTGTCATGTTGTAAGAAGGGACCATTCTCTGGAGAAGGATATCATGCTTGGTAAAGTGGAGAGTCAATGAAAAAGGGGAAGGCCCTCAACAGGATTGACACAATGGCTACAACGATGGGCTCAGATGTAACAAGGATTGTGAGGCTGATACAGGACCAGGCAGTGTTTCCTTCTGCTGTATATAAGGTCTCTATGAGTTGGAGACTACTCGACAGCACCTAACAACAACAACTGATGAAACAAAAGCAACTGATTTCCTTCTCTTCAGTAACCATTCTTTTGATCTTTTGCTATTACTGCCTCTTTAATTGTTCTATAGCACCAACCAAAAACAAATAAAAAAAACACAACAACAAAAAAACTCATTGCCGTCCAGTTGTTTCCTACTCACAGTGACCCCTCCTTGGGTTTCTGAAGTGGTATCTCTACCAAAGTTAGATTCCAATCTTCCTTCTGATTAGCCTTTTGGTTAGAAGTCAAATATCTTCGTCACTATGCCACCAGGGCTCCCTCTATAGCACCATCAACTTATAATCAGAGTAAAGCAAAATAGAAGTACTTTTCAAATACAACTTTGAGCATACACACTTGAAAAATATAGAAGAGGAAGCAGAAAAAAGTAAACATTATTCAAAGAAGGTAATTTTATTTGTCATCTGTTCTTACCCTCTCTAGAGCAAAAAAATAGTGGAAGGAGGAAAGGGATAAATTAAATCTTACCCATCAATTTTATAGGATTAAATGGTGGAATGATTGGAAAATGTTGTTCTTCAAACTTGATTTCTTATCCTACCTCTGAGTGTCTTTGGCAAAATAATGTCTAACAATGATAGTACTATTTTCCTTATTTCATTCAAAAATTGTTGTGTTACTCACATAATATTTTCCAATAAATTGTTCACTAAATTCTCACTGAATATTTGTATAGAATCTCTATAGAATAGTTAGGTTGGTTTAAGGTTTTGCCTAATGTAGCAATGTTAAATATAGTCTACTTCTGTGAGTATATGGCTAAGATAAAATTTCCTAGCTACAGAGCTGATGAATCAGGAAATATATGAAATTGTATCCTTGGTAAATTTTGTCAAGTACCCTTTACAAAAGTTAAACTGGAAATTATTAATGTTTTTAAATGTTTGCCAAATTGTATCATTGTTTTGGCTTACATTTATTTAATTATATATGAGCTTATACATGATTATTTTATTTGTAAATTGTTACTCATTTCAGTATGAATTGGGTTATTCATATTGTTCTAATAGATTTGTAAAACCCCTTCCCCTAGTCGTGGAAATTCTATAAGAAAACTGGGAAGACTGTCATTCAGAGTTTTGGGTTAGTAACTAACAAAAGTATAGAAACTCTTGGAATAAAAAGATGCGTGGGTCTCAGTGTCAGAAGATAGAAGTTATGTTAATGCTGTGACATAAAATGAAAGAATTTAGTTAGTTAGTTGAGTCTTGGAACAGTTTATAAATCTAGCAGGGCAAAAATAAAATTAAATTAAATATATTATAAAATTGTACTATAGTATCATACTTTATATTATATGCAATGGACTGCAATCTTTTTTGTCATTATGGGACAATTAGTTTGACATCAGATATGTAGAAATACCTAATATTTTTTGCATTTATTTTTTTGAGAGTCCCCCAATTCTGAGGCAGAATGACATGTAAAACAGAATTGAAATATTGTTAATTAAAATATTGTTTTAACATTTGCCAAAAACATTTTTCAATACTTCATTTTAATGTGGCAATATTGAGACTCAAAAGCACAAAAGGACCCATGTAATTCTCATAATGCTTGCAATGAATTCAACTACATTAGAAAACAGCCTTTGTCCCCAGTAGGCATCTACTTTCCATTTGCTGAGACTAGTGATATATTTTGTCTGCTAATGAATAAAGTCACTAATTATATTCTCCATTTCATAAAAACACTCAATATTTACATATGTAATTTGTTAGTGCATTTTAGCCATATTTGATTTTGTTCACTCTATATTAAAATAAAGGGAAGTATCTTACTAATATTTCATGTGTGATATTACAGTGCTCTATACAAAAATAAACCAGTTAGAAAATAAAGATCTAAGAGGTTAGGATATACCTCTTGCTAATATGTATGATATGAAAACTTTTTATTTTATTATTTCATAATATTTCGTATGTAAATGGTAACAGAAGTTTTATTCTTATGAATTTAAAAAAAAATCTTTTTAAATGAAATACTCCATAAATTACTTCCTTTTTTTCCTCCTATTCACAGATTCATTTGCTGTCTTTTGAAGCATGTAGTCAGGCCCATATTTTTCTGTGGGTTTTACATACTGAGCATATATCTTCTGGTAACTTGCACCTTTTGTTACTTTTTATGGATTTTATGCATTGTTATTCCATTAGTACCAGGTTAGCTATTTCTACAAATGTCCCACAGAGAGAATATTTCAGTGACTTCTTGACAATTCTGAAAAGTCTTTGGTTAGCATTTGTTCTGCCTTCTGATTCTGTACACTTAATGACATTCTCTGCATTCTGTTCTAATTCAGGCTGCGTTATTCTTATTCTTTCAGGTCCTAATCACCAGTTTTTATATCTTTCAATGATGTGAAGCTGAGCATAGCTTTGGTTTGCACTCTTGGAAGTTTGTCTGTAACTTGACTTCAGCTCCAAAATAATTTCTGATGTCTGCTATAAACATGACCTCATTTTCAACCCCAGAAATTTACTGTATGATTTTGTATGGTTTAATTTAGAATAAAAGAAATTTTATTCAGAATAGACCATGAAAAACTGTGTAATTAAAAAAAATAATTTTAGGGAAAGGTAAACTGCAAAAAGTCCATACATTAATAACATTACATATTATTGTAATAAATATTTACTGCTATACTCTTGAAATTTGAAAATGTGCACTTCAGTGATTCTGCAGATTTTTCCCTTTATATAAGTGGAATTATACAATTCTCTGAGGTAAGTAATATACAAGAATATTTAGCTCAAGTAATGATATAGAAATGAAACATTTCTAATTATAAAATCAAACTTGATATTGATATTGCTATTACTACCAACTTCTGCAGTCTGAAACTGATCAAACATGCAATCAAGGTGAATTGATAAATACTAATGATTGGGATGAGAAATCTGGAAGCAAAGAATTAGGATCAGTAGTTGGAAAATGTGGCCTTGGTGAAAGAAACAATGCTGGAGATTGCATCATAGATATTGCAATACCAATGACCTATTCATTGGAGATAGCTTAACTCAACAACATAAAAAAGCAACTATGCACATGGATTTCATCAGATGGAATACACAGGAATCAGGTTGATTGCAACTGTGGAAAGAAATTATGTAAAGCTCAATATCATCCATCAGAACAAGGCCAGGGACTGACTATAAAACAGCCCATCAATTGTTTATACACAATTCCAAATTGAAGCAGAAGAGTATTAAAGCAAGTCCACAAGAACCAAAGCAAAACCATGGGTATATTTCACCTGAAGTGAGAGACCATCTCAAGAATAGATTTGCCACGTTGCACACTTTTGACCCAAGACCGCAGAAGTTGTGGCATGGTATCAAGGATTCTATGGGAAAAAATATTGAACAACACAAGAAGAAAGAAGAGGTGATATAAGGAATACGCAGAGTGACCGTACCAAACAGAATTGATCAGTGTTCAACCATTTCAAGAGGTAGCATGTAATTAAGAACCAATGTCACTGAAAGAAGTCCAAGCTTTACTGAAGGCATTGGTGGCAAATTAGACCATGGGAATTGATGAAATAGCACTTGGGATATTTCAAGAAATGGATATGACACTGGAAGCACTCTCATTGTCTATGCCAAGAAATTTGGAAACCAAATCTGGGAACCAAAACCTAGTCAATCCACTGGGAGATGTCCATATTTGTGCCAATTAAAAAAAAAAAAGGGATAAAACAGGATGTTAAAATTATCAAATAACATAAATATATTGAAGGCTAGCAAATCTTTCTTATGATAATTCTTTAGTGATTGCAATAGTACATGGACAAAGAACTGCCAGAAATTGAAGCCTGACTCAAAGGAGGACAAGGAACCAAGGATATCAATGATGATGTCACATGGATCTTAAATGAAAGCAAAGAATATCTGAAAGATGTTTATGTGTGCTTTATTGACTATGTAAAGACATTTGATTTTATAGATTGTGGCAAAAAATGAGTAACATTGCAAACAATGACAATTCTAGAACACTTAACATGTATTCATGTGAAACCTGCACATAGACCTAAAGACATTCGTCTGAACACAAGGAGATATTGCATAGTTTAAATTCTGGAAAGATGTGTGTCAGTGTTGTGTATCTATAAAAGTATATTATAGTGTAGTACATTAAAAGAGAGAGAGAGAAAGTGAGAGAGGGCTGGTGGTACAATGGTTAAGCACTTTCTGCTAAATGAAAAGCCAAGGTTTCAGTTCACTTGATGATCTGCTCTTGTAAAGATTACAGCTTAGAAGAGACATATCTACAGAAAATACTGCCTATAGCAAGCATTGAAATTGCACCCCTTTGACAAACATTTATACCCACTCTTTTGATAAATTTACCATAATATCTGCTGAAATATATAAATCAACATTCTTAATCTTTTGCTGTTGTCAGGTGCCATCATATTGGCTCCAACTCAGAGTGACCCCATGTACAACAGAACAAAACACTGACCAGTCCTGTGACAGCCTCACAATCCTTGCTATACCACAGCCTACAGTTACAATCACTGTGTTAATCCTTCTCATTGAGGGTGTTCCCCTTTTTCTTTGTCCGCTGCTTTACCAAGCATGATATCCTTCTCCAGGGAATGGTCCCTTCTGACAACATGACCAAAGTAGGTCAAATGAATTCTTGCCATTCTTGCCTCCAAGGAGCATTCTGGCCACACTTCTTCCAGGACAGATTTGTTAGTTTTTCTGGCAGTCCATGGTACTTTTAGCATTCTTTGCCAAAACCACAACTTAAAAGCATAGACTCTTCTTCAGTTTTCCTTATTCATTGTCCAGCTTTCATATGCATATGA
>NW_006921960.1:690128-697536 GCF_000298275.1 Orycteropus afer afer
ACATATATATATATATATATATATATATATATGGTGTAATCCTTGTGTGGTAGAATTCCTGTGTGGCACAAAAGGTTAAGTCCTCTACCACTAGCTGAAATGTTGATGGTTCAAACCCACCCCTACACACGTGTCTTGGGAGACAGGCCTAGTGATCTCCTTCTGAAAGGTCACAGCCTTGGAAATCCTAAGTAGTTGTACTCTGCGCACATGGGGTCACTATGAATCAGAATTGACTCCATGCCAACTAACAACAACAACATATGTTATAAGAAAACAATGCCGCCTGAACAACCTTGCTAAACTCTATAGATTCAAGAAAGTTTACAGGTGTTCTCAATGAACATCTTTACATCTGATTTTAACATTTGATCATGAAGTCCAAAAGAATAACCCTTTGTCAAGATGAAAAAATAAACACATACATCATTTAATTTTAATAAAAAATGAAATTATTTATAATATTAACTTTAGCTTTCTTAAGAAAATAATAGCATAATTCACAGGTTAAAGGAATATTAATGTCTGAGGTATTTTAATGAAGTAAGTGATTTTTAATAACATTTTAATATTTTAATAAGGTATGGGAATAACAATGCCATTTATAGTGAGATCAAGGAATGAAATGGCCAGGGGTTGGATGGTTAATCTTATATATGATGAATTTCCAAAAATAAATGGTCTAAAGAGAAATGAAAAAAAAGTTATTAAGATTTCAAGGTGTGATAGTTAAGGTTGTATGTCAACTTGGCTGGAACTGATTGAATGGCTGGGACAGCTGTATGTAGTTATTCCCCATGGTGAGATTGGCAGTCAGTTCCATGGTGGAATCTACTGGAGCAGCTGAGTAGCTGCTTTAGGGATGCAGTCTGCTTCCACTATATAAACAGCAGCTTTGAAGAAGGTCTCTATCTTTTTGGCATGCATGTAGTCAAGTAATTGTTCAACAACCTGTCATGCCCTGATGATCTTGGGAATTCTGGACTTGAATTAGTGGCCTGTTGTGTTGTTTGGTAACATTAGGACTATGCCTTTTTACTGCCGACCTTGGGTTTGTCAGCCTCTGCAGTCAGCAGCTGCCTGAGTAAAGAAAAGCCTCCAGCTTCGGTGGCTGAAGCCCAAGGTCGAGGGGCTTTCACCCAGCACCTAAAACCTAGCACTGCCTGGCACTTTGAACTTGCACTTCTAGCCTCCAAGACTGTAAGAGAAAAAACACCTGTGTGTTCAAGCTATTCCATTTGTGATATACTCCTGTCAGAGGGCACAGTGTAGTAAATTACTTAGTGTGGCTTTTCTAGCCATAAGTCTTTGTAACCTCTGTGATGGCATTTGCTGTGAGCAACTGAGGAGCTCCTGATTGTAAAAGTTATCCACCTGGAGTATTTCTGTTGGACACAACACAAAGCAATGTTCTGGAAGGTTCCTGATCTCTCTCAGGTGCTTAGAATTCTGATGTTATGATTGGTTAGTTTGGCCACTCTGACAAGCTCAAAAGGAGGCCTCCTAGAGGCAGAAGTCTCTTTCTCTGACTGCTGGTTGAGGAAGATGTGCTGCTGAAAGACACATGCACTGCTGGGAAAGAGACGCAAGAGACACGCATTGCTGACTGAGACACTGAGGGACACACACTGCTGGGAGAAAGACTGTGAGAGACTGTTGGCTGAGAATGGGCTGGGAGAGAGACTAAGCGTTTTTTCCTAAACTTGAATGTAGCCTGGTTCTTCCCTAATAAACCCCATAATCTGTGAGTTCTGTGTGGCCACTGTAGTGAATTATCAAACCCAGAAGAGAGGTGGTGGATACTTTGGGAGGAACGGTTGATGAAAGGGCCAGAGGGAGGCAGCATGTCTGGTCTTGCAGGAACAGGCCTTGGGCTACTGATAGTGATTCTGTCTTCTTGTGGAGTTAGAGGAGGTCAGAAGATGTGGCCTCCCTGCCCTTTCTGCAGAGGGCCACTACAGGTAACTAAAACACAAGGTGTTCAGTGAATGATAGGAAATGACCAGGAAGATCATAAATGAAACAACGATTGTAGAGGCTGCTATAATAAAAGAGCACAAGTTTCAAGAGATCTAGAGAGTTTTTTAAAAATCTTTTCGCCTTACTTATTCAATCTTTATACTGAACAAATAATCTAAGAAACTGTACTATATGAAGAAGTAGCATCAGGATTAGAGGGAGACTCATTAGCCTGCAATATGAACAACCTTACTTACCAAAAATTAAGATGACTGGAAGCAGTTACTGATGAAGGTGAAAGTTTATAGCCCTCAGTATGGATTGTTGTCATCGTTATGTGTTGTCGAGTCAGACCCGACTCATAGCGACCCCTCCTTGGGTTTCTGAGGCAGTATCACTAAGGAAGTAGATTGCCCAATCTTCCTTCTGAGGAGTGGCTGGTGGATTTGGACCACCAGCCTTCTGGTTAGCAGTCAAGTGCTTTAGGCACTACACTAGCAGAGCTCCTCAGTATGGATTACATCTCAATACAAAGAAGACAAAAATCTATACATCTGCTTGGATAAATACCATCATGATAAATAGGGGTGATAGTGAGTTTACCAAGGAATTAATTCTACTTGAGTCAACAGTCTATGCCCACAGTAACAGCAGTCAAGATATCAAATGATGTATTGTATTGGGCAAATCTATTGCAAAAGACCTTTTGAAGTGTTAGAAAGTTAAAGCATCACTTTGAATACTGAAGTGCACCTGATCCAAGATATGGCATTTTCAATAGGCTTATATACATGCAAAAACTGGACAATGGAAAAGGAAGACCTAAAAGGAATTGATACATTTGAGTTCTAGTGTTGAAAGAATATTGAATATACCAATATAGAATATACTAAGAATATTGAATTTTCATGGACTGCTAGAAGGACAAACAAATCAGTCTTGGAGGAAGTACAGTCAGACTGCTCCTTAGAAGCAAGGATGTAGAATCATCTTGCTTACTTTTGACATATTATCAGGAGCAACAGATTCCTGGAGATGAACATCACATTTGGTGAAGTAGAAAGTCACTAAAATTTAAGGAAACTCTCAGATTGATTAACACAACAGTTGCAACATGGGCTCAAACATAGCAATGATTGTGAAGACAGTGTAAGACCTGGAAATTTTTTATTCTGTTAAACAGGGGTCACTAAAAGTCTGAAGAAACTCCACAGCAGTTAACAACAGAAACCTTTTTTCTTTTTTTTTTTTTTTATGTGGTGAAGTGTACCTTACCACAAAACATACATCAACTCAACACATTATACTTGTGTGTAATTTAGTGACATTGATTATATTCTTCCAGTTAACAGAGCCTTTTAAAGTCAGAGTGTGAAGTCCTCAATCGACAAGGAGGGGTGGAGAAGACATATACATCAAGTAGTGTGCTGGAGCTAGCTTGTGTTGGCTTCCCAGAACCAACTGAGCACATATCTCCCCAAACCTAGATTAAGTAACATCTTGTTGATTTCTTTAAATTGCCATGGTGGGAAGTTTTACTTTATGAAAATCATCAAACACTACAAAGCAGGTCCTTCCACTGCCACCCCTTACTCATGACCCTAGAATCCATTGTAAAGCACTTACTAGCACATACTTGTCTACAACACTTCAATCTTGTGCAAATTTATGGCCTGGAAAGAAAAGTTAAACTAAAGCAAACTAAAATACCTTTTTTTTTACAATCAAGAAAAGGGGAATGTTGGTTCCTATGAGATGGTGAAATACAGATCAGAGCAAATGGAAATAAAAAAAGAAGATAGAAAGATAAAATACCATTGATGCTTGAACAGCATAGATGATAGGAGTGTCAACCCCCCAGGCAGTCAAAAATGAACATATAACTTTTGACTCCTTGAAACATTAATAAGAGACTAGTGTTTACCAGAAGCCCTACAGATAATTGAAACAGTTGATTAACAAAGTTCTTGTCACACTGTTAGAGCTTCACACAAATACATTTACACACATGCACCACAGTTAAGTGTATTAACTGTATTTCATCATGATTATTTTCTATTCACTAAGTGAAAGTGGATCATCATAAAGATCTTCATTATTGTCATCTCCATGCTCAGTAGGCTGAGGATGTGGAGGGGTTGGTAGTGCTGTCTCAGGTGTGGCAGAGAATAAAGAGGTGGAGGAGGTGGGAGGGGAAACAGGTACACTTCATGTAACTTTATGGAAATAAATTGTAATTTCAGTTTAACTTTTTTTGGTTTTTCATTTCTCTAAAAATATTTCTATACACTACTAATCCTTCTTTCACTCTTTACTTTAGTTTCAGTTCATATATTATAGAAAGGTCCATGTTATAAAAGAAGTCAAAAGCAGTCTTGCAAAACTAGAACCCTTTTGCCAGATTGTCTAATGTCAATTTGTTTTCTGGCACTGCCTCATCTAACTCTTCTTCTTCCTCTTCTGGTAGTGGTCCGAAAACACTCATTATCAACAAATCATCTTTTGTTATTTCCTCTGGTGTGATGTCTATTATTTAGGTCTTGAATTTCTCCAAGTTGCATATCTTGAAAAAAAACTACGTTAGTGGTCCATGCAGTTAAAATCTGTGTTATTCAAAGAACAACAATAATATACAAAATAAAAGATACAGTAACTCATGCTACTTGATTCTACATTATCACCTAAATTTATCAATGTAAATTAATCTTTGTAATATGTACCCTCATCCATATTCATGATCAAAAGAACTGTCACTCACCTTCCACTGAGCATATGAAAAAGTACATTCTTGGCCAAAATTGAAAACCTTCCACAACCTGAGTTCAAATGATTTTATCAAGCCTTGTCAATGTTGTCTGCTGTTATTTGGAGCAGTCAAGTCAACTCTGACCCATAGCGATCCTATGTTCAACAGAACGAAAAACTGCCTAGTCCTGAGCCATCCCCACAATTTTTGCTGTAGTTGAGCCTGTTGTTACAGCCATTATGTCACTAGGTCTAATTGAGGTTCTTCCCCTTTTTTGCTGACCCTCTACTTTGTTGTTGTTGTTGTGTGCCGTTGAGTCGGACCCGACTCATAGCGACCCCTCCTTGGGTTTCCGAGGCAATATCACTATATAAGTAGATTGCCCTATCTTCCTTCTACTTTACCAAGCATACTATCCTTCTCCAGGGACTGATCCCTTTTGACAACATGAGCAGAGATTATCAGTGTATTTTTTTCCTCAAAAGACAATCTTTTTTCTTGGAGTGGACTTTTGAAATTTTCCTTAAATGTCACATACTTTCCTGCCTCAATAGTTGTTAAAATGATTGTCCTTACTTATAATATTACCTTATCCAAAAAATAGGTATGTCTTCCAATAAAAATACCATTTATCTATTGACAGTATACAGTGAGTGCTAATTCTTTCTTTAAACTCCCTGATTCTATTAGTCAAAAGAAACTGTTTCTTTTCTGTACTTTGAAAACTTTAGCTCCTGTATCATATTCATATATCATATGATAATCATATTACTTTG
Organism: Orycteropus afer afer; assembly: GCF_000298275.1. Classification (NCBI taxonomy): domain Eukaryota; kingdom Metazoa; phylum Chordata; class Mammalia; order Tubulidentata; family Orycteropodidae; genus Orycteropus; species Orycteropus afer. The sequence continues at coordinate 695,610 of NW_006921960.1, forward strand.
TCATATACAAATTGTTATTCTATTTTTATGTTATTATCTTTGAAACTAAGCTCTTTGAGAGGATGAAATATATGATAAATACATTTCTTGCACACAAATCATGCTCAATATTGCATTAGTAAATAAAATAATTAATAGATTAATTATATTAATGTCTTCTCTTGAAAAAAAGAATATCTCCTTTTACTCTTGAGTAAAAGTGAATCTGTCCAAAATGCAGGGAAGGTTATGGTAAAATTCTTTTCTGCATTTTTTAGTCAGCTCCTTTCTTTTATTAGAGAAAATACATAAATGTGAGATATTTTACCTATTCAGTTGAATTAATTCTATTGAAATTTTCAAACATGAATAATAAAAGACTTTCTTCCTTCATTCTCCTAATGCTAACTGATCGGATAAACTTATGGCTTGACATCCAATAGTCTTTCTATATTATTGTGGATTTTATCATCTGAGCTCTGATATTTCTTTCCTGCAATTCTTGATTTAATTCTAATATTGCTTAGAGAGTGAAATACAGAAATGATAGTTTTTATGCTTTTTACCATAATTATCACAGATAATAATCACTTATCCTTCTTTTCTTTCCAACTGCAAAATATTTCTCAAAGATTTTCCTTTTTGAAAGAAAAAATTAAATCCATAATTATTTACTTTATTAAAAATACCATATATTATTTGAACATTTTATTTAAGCTTCCAGATGCACACATTTTCCAACTATATGCTACTTATTTTTCTACCTATATATGTTTAATTAAAAAAAATTTTGCCCTTCATGATTTTAAATATAATTTTACACAGATGTATATTAGATTGAACAATTTCAGACTTTTCTAAGATTAAGCAAAGTAAATCGTTTATATTTGATTGCTTGTAGTACACTGACAGCAACTAACAACAACAATAGGTTACAATCTATACTGTATTTGCATACTCCTATTATTAGTTTTCTTAAAGATATTTATATCTCTAGCCACATATAACTATTATTTTCCTGTTCATTGTGCAGTAACTGTTACATATTTTATGTGTAATATTCTATCAATTCTATAATACATTTATGAATATGATTTTCTGATATATTTGGAAACAGTCCATAATCCTGTGGCTTGATATTTTCTCAAATGAACAATTCATGATATTACAATACCACACATACATGTGGCAAAGATCAATTCAGAGTAGTAGATCGACTAACTGATATAAAACAAAGCATAAAACTTTGTTTAATGTTGTTTCAAGCTGAAATTAACCTTCAAAAACCAACCACTTACCAAGTTTTGGCATTATATAAAAGAATATATCACAACTTCTCAAAAACTGCTATTCACTTTTCTAACTACTTATATGTGTGAAACCAGAAAACAATCAAAAAACAAAACATATTGCACTGGACTGAATGTAGAAATAAATATGAATATTTATCAAGTTATGTCTAGGTAAGCATTACAGAGATTGGAAAATGTAAAAAGTAGTTGTCATCACTAATAAGGTTAGATAGACATGCACTTATGGATTCTTTTATTAAAATATTTTGTTTAAATTAAAATTTAGTGAACTTTATTGTTATTTTCAAACAATTAAATAAGTATTTAAAAATTTCTCGATTTCAATTAAATCCACATAAGCAAATATTCTTTACTGTTCTCAGTATTTTTTTTTCTAATGTGTATAAATTGATCCTGAATCAAAAGCTTTGAGAAACTTTTTTGTAGATTTGAATTGCACTTTGGTATAGATTCTTGATAATTTCACCTTATGCATATGAAGATAAGCACACAGCTTCAATGCATGTTTCTGAAACTCTTCTCTGCACAGTTGCTTCTTCTCTGGGACTTGCTTTGATCATCTCAGACTCCTCTGCCCTCCAAGCTTCATACCTCTGTCTCTTCAACTTTTTATGTTACTTTTTTTTTTTTTTTTT
>NW_006921960.1:697831-723819 GCF_000298275.1 Orycteropus afer afer
ATGTATAAAGCTTTCCTTAACTTTTTACAATAACAGACTAATACAGTATTTGTCCTTCTCAGCATAATTTCCTCCAAGTTCATCCATGTTATGTGGTGCTCTGCAGATTCTACATTATTCTTTAGGGTTGCATAGTATTCCATTGTGAGTACATACCACAATTTGTTTATCCATTCCTTGGTTGATGAGCACTAGGTTATTTCAATCTCTTTGCTATTGTGAATAATGTTGTGATGAACACAGGTGTGCATATACCTGTTCATGTCCTACCTCTCATTTCTTTGGGATATATGTCTAGTAATTAGATTGCTGGATCAAATGGTATTTCTCTTACCAACTTTTCAAGGAATTCTCATACTGCCTTACACAGTGGTTGCATCATTTTACATTCCTACCAGCAGTGTATGAGAATCCTAATCTCTCCACATCCTTACCAACATTTGTTATTTTCTGTCTTGTTGAACTTTGCTATTAACGATGGGGTGAGATGGTATCCATGGTTGCTTTGATTTGCATCTCTCTAATAACAAAACGGCTAATGATTGCAAAAATTTCTTCGTGTGTTTGTTGACTGCCTGAATATATTCTTTAGTGAAGTGTCTGTTTATATTTTCTGCCCATTTTTCAATTAGATTATTCATCTTTTTGATGTTGAGGTGCTGGAATTTTTTACAAATTTTAGAGATAAGCCCTTTGTATGATATGTCATCGCCAAATAATTTTTCCCATTCTGTAGGTTCTCTTTTCACTCCTTTGCAGGACTCTTTCCCAATGCATTTTTAATAAATTGCATTCAGCAGAAAAACAGATAACTACCCCAAAAGTGCTTATATCAGAAACTTAAATAAGTTTAAAAACAGTTTAACAAAAAGACTCTTAACATATGTGAGAGCAGTTAAAAGCATGCACAAGAAATGATGAAGAATCCATGCTTAACAATTGCAGAAAGTTATTACCCCCAGCAGACCTCAAAGGCAAAATGGTAACATGGTTCTAGAGTTACAAAGAGCTGAATTCAAGGGAGAGGCATTTCAGCCTTCGGGGGATGCAAACACAACTGCAGCCAAGAATCACTGTGGTAAGAAAGGAAGAGAATAAGAGCCCTATATACTACAAAGTGGGAGCTCTGGTAGCATAGTGCCTAAGGCACTTGACTGATAACCAGAAGGCTGCGGTTCAAACCCACCAGCCACTCCTCGGAAGGAAGGTTGGGCAATCCTACTTCCGTAGTGATACTGCCTCGGAAACCCAAGGAGGAGTCGCTATGAGTCGGGGCCGACTCAACGGCATATAACAACAACAACATACTACAAAGTCTCACTTCCCCTACCCTTGATAACCTGTCATTTCCTGTCTTGGGCTTAACTCTTGCAAAATCCATCTGGGTCACAGAGAGTAGAAGAGGAAGAATAGAAAGTACACGTATGTGATAAAAGATAAATTGCACTGATTTAATGTTTAAATTATTGTCATCTATGGAATAATAATCATTGGTTTATTTAACAAATGTTTATTGGACATCTATTTCTTGTCAGACACGTTTCTAGGCATTGAGAATGCAACTATCTTTGTCACAGTTCTCTGGGGAAACAGAACTAAAATGATATGAATGTATATACATATATTTGTTGCCATCAAGTTGACTCTGACTCATGATGTCAAACTGTGCTCCACCAGATTTTTCAAAGTTACTTTTTGAAAGCAGATCACCAGGTCTGTCTTCCAAGGTACCACTGAGTGGACTGCCACTGCCAACCATTTGGCTAGGAGCTGAGTGCTAAACCATTTGCACCACCCAAATATATAGGTTTAGATATTTAAACCTATATCTACATCTATACAGAGATTTAATTATTTAATAAATTGGTTTATGTGTTTTGGGTAGCCTGGCAAATTCAAAATCAATGGTTCAGGCAACAAGATACAGATTCATAGAAGTTTATGTCCCAAGCTCCATAGATCTGCCAACAGGATAATTACAGCTTAAAATTCTGCAAAAATATCTAATTGTATTTGAAAACAGAGCACATTCTAAGGAAACTCACTTTTTAAATGAATGAATTACAATGGACTATATAGTAAGGTAGGTAATTACATTACAAATAATATTAGGTTATGTGATGGAGACATAACTTGACTGGTGCTTTGTGAAATTACTGGGGACCATTACATACAATATAACTTAGCTGAGTTGACATATAACATTAACCATCACTATTGTCAAAAAATGTAAGGAAGGATCCTAGGAGCAGTTCATAAATCAACAGGACTGTCAGTGCCTAAGACATATGACTATTAACCAGAATGCTGGTGGTTCAAACCTACCAACCACTCCTCCGAAGGAAGGCTGGGCAATCTACTTGTGTAGTGCAGTGCCTCGGAAACCCAAGGAGGCGTCACTATGAGTCAGAGCTAACTCGACAGCAAGACATTTGCCAACATAATAACTTCTCAAAACTGCTATGGGTGGGTGGGTGGGTCAACAGAAAAATAGGAAGTAAGGCTACTTCTTCTTCAGTTTCAGATGATGGAGCCATGACTCCCACATTTCAAAGTGTAGAGTCATTTTTCACTAGGTTTCCAAGAGTATAGGTACTGCCATCTTAGTTCTAGAGAGTGGGGCTGCAGTCCTGTAAATCAATGAAATGGGGTTTCTGTCCAAATTTGAGGAGACAGAGCAGCTGTGTCAGTGGCTCTGGAGGATGGACTCTCCCAGGGTGAAGGTGATGGGGTTACCATGAAAGTGATTGATGACTATAGGCTGCCCAAAGTTGAAGGAGCATATTTGCTATCCCGGTGAGTCTGGAAGGCAAGATGTCTGCTCTGGGCTAAGGATTCCTCTGTTTAGAAGGCAAAGAGTACAGTCAATGACCACAATATGAAGGGTAGAGCCATTGCCCAGATGAGCCTAGAAAACAGAGGCTTATTGTCAAGCCTTGAGAGGTAGTGACATTTGGTCTGCTGAGTTTTGGACTTTCTTGGTAACTCCAACCCCTTCTTTCCATTGAATTTCTCAAATTTGAAATGTAAAGTTTATGTTGTTTCTATTCCATAGTCTCTTGAAAGAAGCTGTTCTAAGTTTTACAAGTCCACACATTGAAAAGAATTTTGCTTCAGGACTAAGCACAACCACTGTGTCATCTATATTTGATTTAGAAGATTCAGAAGATGATATTTTGGAGTTACAGTTAATGCTAGAATACATTAAGACTTTTGGAATGATGACACAGTGTAAATGGGCTTTGCACATGGAAAAGATGAATTTGATGTGGGTGTCGGAGTGTAGAATGTTATGGAATAAATTGTAGCCTTCAGAAAGATGTATAGGAATTCTAAACCTTATATTGTCAATGTAATAGAGTTTTCTTTATTATGCTAATCAAATCATTACTAAATAGGATAGGTGCTAAATCCAATTACTTCTAAATTGAGAAAAAAAAAAAAAATTAGACATAGAGAAACAGCACACAGAGGGAAAGACTGTTTCCATGTGAGGTTCCCCAAGGAACCAAGGAATGCCTGGGGCTGCTGACAAAGAAGGAATTAACAAGGAGGAGATTGTTTTAGGGGGCTTTTTTTCATGTGTGTATGTGATTTGGGTGAATGTTTGCAGAACATATTCCTTTTCCATTCAACAACTCATACACGTTTTGTTTCATGACATTAATTGCAATCCTATAATGAAACAGTTCTCTTTCTATTTCCTCCCTGTGGTTACCTTTTCCCTGTGTCCTTCCTACCTATGCATTCCTGCTCACTGAGCTATATTCCTGTGCAATGCTGCCCTTCTGATGTCCCCTGGCTGATTTTTTCTAAGGAGTGTACCTACATGGTAGAATTGTTCAACTATTTGACCAGTCTATTTTTGACTAGAAGCCATTGAAGTGAGTTCAATTCCAGACACAAAGGGTCATTAGGGGCCATAGTTTTGGGGGTTTCACCAATCTCTATCAAACAAATAAGCCTAGTCTCTCTTTTTTTTTTTTTTTTTAAGTTTCATTCCACATTTTTGTCCTGCTCTGCCCAGAATTTCCTATTTTGATCCTTTCCTGAGTGGTTGATAGTGACAGCTGGGCACCATCTATTTCTTGTGGTCTTGGGGTCATATAAGCTGAGGTTTGCATGGTCCACTGGTTCTTTGGACTAATTCTTTCTATGAATCTTTGATTTTCTTCATTATTCTTTTCTCTGCGTGAGGAGAAAGCAATTGTTACATCTTAGATAGCCACTCAAAGGATTTTAAGACCATAGTAGCTACTCAACAAAGTAGGATGTAGAACAATGTTTGTGTGTAGTGTGTTATGTCAATTGAGCTTGATGAGGATGAGATTCTGATTTGTACTTTCGGCTTTCAGAACTCCTTCCCCCCCCCCTTTAAAGCCACCCACTTGAGATATTTCTAGTACAATAGCACTAGGAAAAAAGACACCAACATTCAACAAAGCACATAAAAATTCTTTCTTTATTGGAGTTTACGTTCTAGAGGTGCACTCAGTCCACAAGCAAGATTCATTGCCATCTAGTTGATTCAAACTCATAGCAACCCTATTCAACAAAGTAGAAATACCTCATAAGGTTTGCAATGACGTATAAACTTTATGGAAGCAGATGGCCACATCTTTCTCTGGAGCAGCTGGTGGGTTCAAACTGCTGACCTTTCAGTTAGCAGCCAAGTGCTTAATCACTGAGCACCAGGACTCCTTATAAAAAAGAAAAACTATGTTAATATTGGGAGATGACAGAGTAAAAATTAATCAAGAAGAGGAAGCATCAGAATGTCAGGGTGGGCACAGTGAAATTTTAGATTGAGTGGCCAGAGGAGCTTCACTGAGAAGGTAACATTTGCTTAAATCCTGAATGACGTCTTGCAGTAGGTCATGCAAGTGTCTGTAGAATATTTAGTCAGAAAGAATAACACTTCTAAAAGTGAAGCTACAGGGTGTCTAATATGTTCAAAGGCCAGCAGGGGATTCAGTGTGCTTGAGGCAGAATGAGTAAGTGGAGATGAGGACAGAAAAGTAGTAGGAAGCAGGTGAAGATCTTATGAAACCATGAGCAGTGTGACATGATCTGACTTATGGTTAAATAGGAAAACAGACTGCTGAATTAAGAATTAGCTGAAGATGGGCAAGAGCTGGTGCAAATAAAATTTTGTAATACATTAATTACATAATGTTGTTGTTGTTATTGTTAGGTGCCATAAAGTCATCTCTGACTCAGCGACCTTATGCACAGCAGAATGAAACACTGCCCAGTCTTGTGCCAGCTCCACGATCTTTGCTATACTTGAGCCCATCACTGCAACCCCTGTGTCAATCCATCTTGTTGAGGGCCTTACCCTCTTTTGCCAACCCTCCACCTTACCAAGCATGACATCCTTCTCCAGAGAATGGTCCCTTCTGATCACATGACCAGAGTAGGTGAGATGAAGTCTGGTCATTCTCGCTTCCAAAAAGCATTCGGGCTGAACTTCCTCCAGGAGAGATTTATTAGTTCTTTTAGCAGTCCATACTTTCAGCATTCTTCACCAGCATCACAACTCAAATGCATCAATTCTTATTCGGTCTTCTTTATTCATTGTCCAGCTCTTACATGCATATGAGGCAATTGAAAATACCATGGCTTTTGTCTGGTGCACTTTAGTCCTCAAGGAGACATCTTTGCTCTTCAGCACTTGAAAGAAGCCTTTGTAGGCAATTTGCCCAGTGCTATAAGTCATCTGATGTCCTGGCTGCTGCTTCTATGGGCATCGATTGTAGAACCAAGCAAAGTGAAATCTTTGACAGCTTCAATCTTTTCTCCATTTATCATGATGCTGCTTATAGATCCAGTTGTGAGGATTTTTCTTTTCTTTATACTGAGATGTACTTCATACTCCAGAATGCATTTTTCAATCTTCATCAGTAAGTGCTTCAAATCATCCTCATTTTCAACAAGCAAAGTTGTGTCATCAGCATATCACAGGTTATTAATGATTCTTCCTCCGATGCTGATGCCACGTTCTTTTTCATATAGTCCAGCTTCTCAGATTATTTGCTCAGCATACAGATTGAATAAATATGGTGAAAGGATACAACCCTGACACACTCACTTCTTGATTTTAAACAAATCAGTGCCCCCTTGTTCTGTTCGAACAACAACCTGCTTGTCTATGTACAGCTTCCTCATGAGTACAATTAATTGTTCTGGAATTCTCATTCTTCTCAATGTTATCCACAATTTTTATGATCCACACAATCAAATGCTTTTGCGTAGTCAATAAAACACAAGTCAACATCTTTGTGGTATTCATTGCTTTGAGCCAAGATTCATCTGACATCAACAATGGTATCCCTCATTCCACGTCCTCCTCTGAATCCAGCTTGCTTTTCTGGAAGTTCTCCATCAATACACTGCTGCAACGGTTTTTGAATTATCTTCAGTAAGATTTTACTTGCACACAATATTAGTGATATTGTTCAAATAATTTCTACATTGTGTGGGATCACCTTTTTTTGGGATAAGTAAATATGTGGATCTTTTATACAAAACACATTGCTAATTTTTGTAACCTATTTATATTGCATAAGGAAAGCTACATAAAGAAAAATGTGACACTTTTTCTTTTTTTAAATAGAGTAATTGCATCCTAATTTATTTATTTTATAAGCACAGATTTTCACATATTGTTTTTTTTTTTTTTTTTGTGAAGTGAGGCAGAAGTTAACTGAAAGAGAGGAACTGTAGATAAACATGAATGACATAAATATATGCACAAAAGGTATACTTTAAATTCTAAATGTTTAAAGATTTTGTTTTTAAACAGAAGAGGAAAAAGACTCAACTTGCCTCCAATGAGTGGTATAAATCATACAGAAGGTGAAATAGATAACAGTGAATGATAAGTAACACAGAGAGATAGACTTTTTTTTATCTTCTTCAGATAGCAATTTCGATCTTACTCTGTATGCTAAAAACAATGTAAATACTCATCAAAAAATTACCTATCACTATTGTTGTTGTTGTTGTTGTTATTTGCCATCCAGTCGGCCCCTACTCATAGTGACCCCTCCTTGGGTTTCTGAGGCAGTATCACTACGGAAGTAGGAATGCCCAACCTTCTTTCCGAGGAGTGGCTGGTGGGTTTGAAAGGCCAGCCTTCTGGTTAGCAGTCCAGTGCCTTAGGTACTATGCTACCAGAGCTCCTATTAATATAGGAATATATCCATTTATTTAGACATTCTTCCCACATGATATTATTTTTAGCTGACAAATTTTCCAGGAAAATGAGCACAATGAGTAATTTCCCTATTAATTTACTATGTAGTAAGCATATTTATAAAGTTCATGAAGAAAATAAGAACTGAATTATTAATATTTTGTTTCTGCTTGACAAACTTTAGTTCCAGACACTCTGAAATCATAATGAATGCAAGTACTTGTTATAAAAGAATTATTCAAATCCAATTTTATCTGTACAAAAAGAATGAAACACCAAAAAAGCCCAACTCACTGCCATTGAGTTGATTTTGACTCATAGTGACACCCATTGGGTTTCCAAGGCTGTAAATCTTTATAGAAGTAGAGTATCCCGTCTTTCTTCTGCAGAGTGATTGATTAGTCCAAGGCACTGGCCTTTTGGTTACCAGGTGAATGTCTTAACTCCTGCACCACCAGATGCAACCAACTCTAAATATATCATTGCCATCCAAGATACTGGTCTCACGATGCTGAGCTAAGCATTGTGTTTTTTGTTTGTTTGTTTTGAGAGGATGATAGGAGCTGGAGCAACCACAAGAGTGCTTTATTTGCCTGAGGCAGGCTTAATTTCACAGTTTTCCACAGAAAACCAAAGAGAAGAGTTTAACAGCTGTGACATGTTGCATGGTTTTGCACTTTAAAGAATCTCATAGTTTCAGATTAAAAGCCATATATCAGAATGATAGATAAATTTTTACCTAAACCCAGCCATTAAACTGATCCTTAACAGTCATATGTCCTTTTCCATAGATTGGAATATATAAAATAGCAATTTCTTAAAATTTCAAATTATAAAAATCTGAAGCTGCATTCATCTTGGTTGCTGAAAGTTAATTTTTCAACTTTGTTTCTAATCTTCAAACTTTTGGAAAGCTATACAAAATTTCATGAGTTGGGGGTGGGGTGGGGATAGGAGCTTCTCCTAAAGATAAAATACAAAGAAGAACATATACTTTAGTAGAAGTCATCTCTCTTGAACTTTAGGTTAATTTCTTATTTTACACTGGAAATCCAAATACTGAGATTTGGTGAATTACCTTTGACTCTGTGTGGTCTTACTTCCTTATATCTATAAAATTCTATAAATCTATAAAAAAAACATATATATGCTTTTACTGTTTCAAAAATACTAATTTTTAACTTACAATTTACATTCTCAAAAATATTTGGATAAGTATAATTTTATAATTCTATTTTACATGAATGTAATGAATGTAACACCAATACTTTTTAAATTTCTATCAGACAAGGCATTTTACAGCTGCCTTATCTCTGCTTTAAATTGAGTACCCACTCATTATCAACGTTCATATTTTACATGGCAAAATTCTTATATGTTCACTTGTTTTATCTATAATATGACAAAATATCTCAACATTTAGTCAGTTTAAGAAGAATGAACAAGAGCAACACCATAAACAAAATAATTTGTAAGTAATCTTCCAGGTTTGGCTTTTATTGTGAATATCCTGCTGCATGCTTTTTGTTTCCAGACTTACTATTTCTGACTTCTTTGTATAGTTTTAAAAAATAAAATCCTGAAGATAATAAGGTTTAATTTTCTTGATCTTTCCCACTAATACAGTACCAAACACAGACACGTATTTTTGGCATAGTTGTCAAGAGAGTCTCCGTTACCACTTCTATGGCTGATGGAGACTCAAGATTATATTTTGATCTCCTGTACCCCTCGCAATAGCTATACTGATGTCACACATATAAAAAGTGTTCATTACATTCATGTAAAATAGAATTATAAAATTATACTTATCCAAATATTTTTGAGAATGTAAAAATGTTATACATGCTCTGAGAATATTTTTCGTGGATTTTGTACAAATGTTATTTATAATTTTGTTGTCGTTAGATGCCATCAAGTCAGCTCTGACTCATAACGACCCTATATACAACAGAATGAAACACTGCCCAGTCCTGCACCAGCCATATGATCCTTGCTATACCTGAGCCCATCATTGTAGCCTCTGTGTCAGTCCATCTTGTTGAGGCCTTCTCCTTTTTCATTGACCCGCCACTTTACCAAGCATGATATCCTTCTCCAGGGAATGGTCCCTTCTGCACAACATGACAAAAATAGGTGAGACAAAGTCTGGTCATTCTTTTGTAGCAAATTTGTCCTTGTTCTGTTCTAATGACAGCCTCCTGGTCAATGTACATGTTCCTCATGAGCACAATTAAGTGCTTTGCATTCCCATTGTTCTCAATGTTATCCACAATTTACTATGATCCACGTAGTCAAATACATTTGCATAGTCAAAACATAAGTAAACATCTTTTTGGTATTTACTTTTATCCAAGATCCATCTGACATCCCGAGACCTCTTCTGAATCCAGCTTCATTTATGGAAGTTCTCTGTCAATATATTTTGCAACTGTTCTTGAAATTTCTTCAACAAGATTTTATGTGTGTCATATTAATGATATTGTATTATAATTTCCACATTCTGTGGGATCATCTTTCTTTGGAATGGATACAAATATGGATTTCTCCCAGTTGTTTGACCCAGTAGCTGTTTTCCAAATTTCTTGGCATGGATGATGAGTAAGTGTCTCTGGCACAGCACCCATTTATTGAAAATAAGTATTCCATCAATTCCTGGAGCCAATTCCTTCAGTGTAGCTTCAACTTCTTCCTTAAATACCATTGGTTCTTGAACATATGCCACCTCCTGAAATGGACGAACATCGACCGATTTTTTCTGGTAGAGTGACTCTGTGTATTCCTTCCATCTTCTTTTGGTGTGTCCTGCATCATGCGATATTTTGCCCATAGAAACTTTCAATATTGCAACTTGAGACTTCAATTTTTTTCTTCACTTTTTCAGGTTGACAAATGATAAGTGTGTTCTTCCCTTTTGATTTTCTAACTCCAGGTGTTTGTATATTGCACTGTAATAATTGACTTTGTCTTCTTGAACTGCTCTTTGAAATCTTTTGTTCAGCTTTTACCTTGTCATTTCCTCCACTTGCTTTAGCTACTCTCCATTCAAGAGCAACTTTCAGAGTCTCTTCTGACATCCATTTTGGTCTTTTCTTCCTTTCCTGTCTTTTTAATGTTATTTTCTTCTTGCATGATGTTCTTGATGTCATCCCACAATTCATATGGCTTTTGAACATTGGTGTTCAATAAATCAAATCTATTCTTTACATGGTCTCTAAATTCAGGTGGAACATAATCAAGGTCATAATTTGCTTTTGTGGACTTGTATTAATTTTCTTCAGTTTCAGATTGAAATTGCATATGAGTAGTTGATGGTCTGTTCCAGAGTTGGCCCCTGGCCTTGTTTTGGCTGAAGATATTGAGCTTTTCTCTTACCTCTTTCCACAGAAGTAGTCAGTATGATTCCCATGCACTCCCTTTGGTGAAGTCCATGTGTATAGCCACTGTTTATGTTGTTGAAATGAAATTTGAAGTGAATAAGTCAGTCTTACAAAATTCTATCATGTGATCTCCAGTGTCATTTCTATCACCAAGGCTGTAATTTCCAAGTACTGGTGATTTTTCTTTGTTTTAACTTTTCATTCCAGTTAGCAGTAATAGTCAACACATCTTGATTGCATGTTTGGTCAATTTCAGACTGCAGAAATTGGGAAAACTCTTCAATTTTCTTGTCCTTGGCTTTGGTGGTTGGTGTGTAAATTTGAATGATAGTGGTATTAATTGGTCTTCCTTGTAGGCATACGGATATTATCCTATAACTGACATCATTGTACTTCAGGATAGATTTTGAAATATTTTTTGTGATGATGAATGTCATGCCATTCCTCTTCAATTTGTCATTCTGGGCCTAGTAGATCATATGGTTGTCTGATTCAAAATGGCCAAAACCAGTCAATTTCAGCTCACTAATGCCTAGGACATCAATCTTTATGAGTTCTATTTCATTCTTGACAACTTCCACTTTTCCTAGATTCATACTTCATACATTCCATGTTCCAATTATTAACAGATATTTGCAATTGTTTCTTCCCATTGTGAGCACCCCTCACCAGCAAATAGAGGTCTTGAAAATTTTACTCCATTTTCATCATTAAGGTCGACTCTACTCTGAGGAGGCAGCTCTTCCCCAGTCTTATTTGAGTGCTGTCTGACCTGAGGGTCTCTTCTTCTGGCACTATATTAGATAATGTTTCAGGGCTACTCATAAAGTCTTCCAGTGATATATCAGACAATGTTTCACTGCTATTCATAAAAGTTTTCACTGGCCAATTCTTTGAGAAGTGGATAGCCCCTTCCTTTTCCAAATCTGTCTTAGTTTGGAAGCTCTGCTGAAACTTATCCACCATAGGTGACCCTTCTGGTAACTGAAATACTGGTGGCATAGCCTTCACCCTCAAGCGACTCACAAGCCACCACAGTCCAACAAACTGACAGACAAGTGGTGGGTTATTCATAATATGCTTCAATAATTGCATAAAATTTGTTATCTCTTATTCAGATCATTGAGGTAATAAGTATTAACTAAAAATTAGAAACTTTAAAATTTGAATATGAAATGGCTTCAACACAATTCATGAGATCTCATTGTGACATTTAATGATCAGTTTTGTTAATCAAAATGTATATCTGAATGTCAATACTTTGTTGTTGTTGTGGTTGTTATGTGCTGTCAAGTTGTACCTGACTCATAGTGACCCCTCCTTGGGTTTCTGAGGCAGTATCGCTATGGAAGTAGATTGCCCAACCTTCCTTTCAAGGAGTGGCTGGTGGGTTTGACCACCAGCCTTCTGGTTAGCAGTCAAATGCCTTAGGTACTACACCACCAGAGCTTGTGTCAATACTTTAGTAATCTTTACTCGTCTTTAGATTATTAGTAAATAATATTTAACAAAATCAATAATCACACGTTATGTTGCATAACATTGATAAACTGATTACTTTCTAATTAAACTTTTTTTCAAATAACTCTACACATTTTGGTGTTTTACCTATTCTCATAGTTGCACAGATAGCATTTTGTGACCTTTCTCTTCTACCCAGTATTTTCTAGTAAGAATTTTACATTTATTCAGAAGATGTGTATGTATGATTTATTTTTGCATGTGTATATGAAGTCATATATATGAAGGAAGCCTAGTTGCTTGCCTGCTAATTGGTAAGTTGGTGGTTTGAACCAATTTTTTTTTTTTCTTCCGAGGAAGATGGGGCAATCTACTTCCAAAGTGATACTGCCTCGGAAATCCAAGGAGGGGTCGCTATGAGTCGGGTCAGACTCGAAGGCACATAACAACAACAAATACGAAGTCGTATATATGAAGGAAGCCTAGCTGCTTGCCTGCTAATTGGTAAGTTGGTGGTGTGAACCAATTTTCTTTTTTTTTTCTTCTGTGTAGAGTATTAAGAAAATATTTAAGAACCGATCATTAATATAACTGAAGGGAAAGAGAAACTTGTCAAATAGTAGTACTTCTAACGCTGCTGTTAATTCTCCAAGTTGACAGATGTTTTCTATTATACTGACATCATTATGCTAAGAAAATATATGCTTGAACAGACATTGCTGTATTTCTGAAAGAATTTCTTTTTAACTTTCTATGGAACAGAATTTTAAATATATATGTATCGATATAAGCTCTACATTTTTCTTAGGATGAACTTGTTAATAAACATATTTATTAAAGTATGTGTCTTCTTGTACCTACATAAATACAGCCATATCTTCCCATAATCTCCTTTTTTTTTTCATTTTGTTTTAATTTATTGTGGTGAAAACATATACAACAAGACATTTGACAACATAACAACTTCCACATTTCAACTCAGGGAGATTGATTACATTTTCATGTTGTGCCAACATTATTGTTATGCTTTTCCAAAATATCCACCACCTTAACTTAAACTCAATAACCCTCAAAGAAAAGCTTCCCCCTTCCCTCTCCTTCCTATGCCTGGTAACCATTAATGATCTTTGTTTTATATATCTATATCTATACACACAAACATATATATATATATGTACCAAAACAAACAAACAAACAAAAAACCTCACTGTTGTCAAGTCGATTTGACTGTCAAATCGAGCCTTCTGGTTAGCAGTCAAGTATCCTTTTTTTTTTCCAACCTATCTAGAAATTTTCCCTCTCCTCCTCTCCCATCCTTAGTAACCAACAAAGAAAGTTTCCCTCTATGTATAAACTTTTCCTTGACTTTTTTGCAATAGTGAACTAATACAATAGTTGTCCTTCTGTATTTGATTTATTTCACTCAGCATAATGTCCTCCAAGTTCATCCACATTATGTGGTGTTTTGCAGAGTCTATATTATTCTATACGGTACCACAGTTTGTTTATCTATTATTTGGTTGATGGACAGTTAGGTTGTTTCCATATTTTTACTATTGTGAATAGTGCTATGATGAACATGGGAGTGCATATGTCTATTTGGTCTTGTCTCTCACTTCTTCAAGGTATATACCTAGTAATGGGATTCTTGAGTCATATGGCATTTCTAACTCCAACTTTGTAAGGAATCACCACACTAATTTCCACAGTGATTGCATCATTTGACAGTCCCACCAGCAATATATGAGAATTTCAGTCTCTCCACATCTTTATGAGCATGTTATTTCCTGACTTGTTGAACTTTGCTATTAATACTGAGGTGAGATGGTGTCTCATGGTTGTTTTCATTTGCATCTCTATAATAACTAATGGTCACAGACATTTCTTCATGTGTTTGTTGTCTGCCTGATTATCTTTTTTGGTTAAGTGTCTGGTCATGTCTTCGGCCCATTTTTCAATTTGATTGATTGCCTTTTTGATGTTGAAGTGTTGGAATTTTCTATACGTTTTAGAGACAAGTCCTTCGTCTGATATGTTACTGCTGAATGTTTTTTTTTTTTTTTTTTCCACATTCTGTAGGTTCTCTTTTCATTCTTTGGATAAATCTTTTGATACACATAAGAATTAATTTTTAGATGGTGCCAATCATCTAGTTTATCTTCTGTTGTTTGTGCATCTTACATTATACTTGATAGTCTATGTATGACATAAATTATGGTCCCTAATTTTGCTCTCATTTATTCCTTTGATGAACTTTATAATTTTAAGATTCATATTTAAAACTGTGATCCATCTGGAGTTCATTTTTGTGTATGGTGTGAGGTATGGATCTTGTTTCAGTGTTCTGCAAATGGATATCCAGTTTTGCCAGTGCCATTTGTGAAAGAAACTATCTCTTACCCATTAAATAGATTTTGGTCCTTAGTCCAAGATCAATTGACCATAGGTCGATGAATCTATTTCCAGGTTTTTTACTCTGTTCCACTGGTCTATGTGTCTGTCATTGTGCAAACACCAGGCTGTTTTGACAATTGTGGCTGTATAGTAGCTTTTGAGATCTGAAAGTGTGAGACCTCTTACTTTGTTCTTCTTCTATAGTGATTTGGGAATCCAAAGTCTCTTTCCTTTCCATATGAAATCAGTGATTGGCTTTTCCATGTTTCTAAAGAATGTTGATGGAATCAGGATTGGGGTTGCATTGAATGTGTAGATTGCTTTGGATAGTATGACATTTTCACAATGTTCAATCTTCCTATTGATGAACATAGGAAGATGCTTTCTTTGTATAGGTCGTTTTTGTTTCTGGTAAAATTTATTCCCAAGTATCTTAACTTTTTGGTCACTACAGCAAATGGTATTGATTTTCTTATGACCTTTTCTGAAACTTTTTTGCTGGTGTAGAGGAATCCAACTGATTTTTCTATGTTGACCTTGTTTATCACTACTATTCTAAATCTTTCAATATGATCTAGTAATTTTCTTGCTGAGTCTCTTGGGTTTTCTATATGCAGGTCCATATCATCTGCAAACAGTGATAGTTTTACTTCTTCTTTACCAATGTGGATGCCTTTGGTTTCCCTTCCTTCCCTTATTTCCCTGGCCAGGACTTCCAGTACAATGTTGAATAGAAGTGGAGATAGAGTGTATCCTTGTCTGGTTCCTTTTCTCAAGAGCAATGGTTTCAATCTTCCTCCATTGAGAATAATGTTGGCTGTTGGTTTCTCATATATGCCCTTTATTATCTTGAAGAATTTCCCTTCTATTCCTATTTTTTTCTGAGAGTATTTATCAAAAATGAGTGTTGGATTTTATTGAATCTTTTCTGCATCAATTGATATGATCATGCAGTTGTTTTCTTTTATTTTACTTTATGTGATGGATTATGTTGGCTGTTTTTCTAATATTGAACCATTCTTGCATACTTAGCATGAATCTTGCTTGGTCATGATGTACTATTAATTAATTTATTTATTTGATATGTTGATGGAGTCTATTGGCTAGGATTTATTGAAGATTTTTGTGTCTATATTCATGAGGGGTTTCAGTCTGTAGCTTTGCTTTCTAGTGGTGTCTTTGCTTGATGTAGTATCAGGAGCATGTACTTGGGAGAATTCTTTGCTATCTTCTGGGATAGTTTGAGTAGGATTAATGTCAGTTCTTCTCTGAATGATTGGTAGAATTTTCCAGTGAAGCCATCTGGGTCAGGATTGTTTTTTGTTGGCATATTTTTTCTGACCTGTTCAATTTCCTCTTTTGTTATGAAACTATTCAGATTTTCTACCCCTGTCCATGTTAGTTTAAGTAAGTAATGTGTTTCTGTAAATCTATCCATATTTCCAGGTTTTCAGGTTTGTTGGAGTACCTTTTTTGTAGTATCCTGATATTCTTTTTCTTTCTCTTGTGTCTATTGTGATGTCACCCCTTTCCTTTCTTATTCATGCTATTTACATCTTCTCCTTCTTTTCCTTTGTTAAGTTTGACAGTGATTTGTTGATTCCATTAATCTTTTCAAAGAAAAGATCTTCTAGTCTTGTTGAGTTTTTCTATTGTCTTCCTGCTTTCTGTTCCATTTATTTCTGCTCGAATTTTTATAATTTATTTTCTTCTGATGACTGCAGGCACTGATTTATACTCTTTTAAAAAATGTTAGCGATGTTTGGTTAAGGTGTTGATTTTGGCTTTTTCTTCTGTCTTGATGTGTGCATCTATTGCTATAAATTGCCCTCTGATCACTGCTCTTCCTATGTCCCAAAGACACATTGTTTGATTCAAGCAGTCTTTAATTTTATTTTTTATTTCTTCTATTACCCAGTCATTTATAAAGAGAGTGTTATTCATTTTCCATGCATTTGCTCTTACTCTGTTCGTCTTCCTAGTGTTAATTTGTAATTTTATTATATTGTGATCAGAAAAGATGCTTTGCAGTATTTCAGTGTTCTCAAATTTACTGAGGCTTGTGTTGTGTCCTAAATCTGGTCTAACCTGGAGAATATTCCATGTGTGCTGGAAAAGAATGTATATTTTGGTGGTGTTGGGTGGAGTGCCCTGTAGATTTCTCTAAGGTCAAACTGGTTGATCACATTGTTTAGCTATGCATTTCTGCTCAGATCAGCTTGCCTATCATTGGTCTTTTGGTGTAAAGGCAAGCATAGGCCCTCACTCAGTGGTTGGGTTGTGGGAGGTACAGGCAAGTTTGAGTTGTGCTGGAACAGTTGCTATCTTCCCTTCAGTTAGACAAAACAAAAGTTAAAAAAAAAGAAAAAAAAAAGCACCAAAAAAATAAGAGCAAGAGAACAAAAAACTCAAACTGTAACAAAAAACACAAGTAGGAACAATTGCAAATAATAATAATAATAATAATATAATAAAAATATAAAAATAAAGTTTGACAGTGGGATTGTCTGGTAATATGGTGGAATAGACAGTTAGACAGCACAGATCCTCTTCAACAAAGAAAAGGGAAACCTATTAACACAGATAAACAAGATAATCCTGGAGCCCTGAGGTCTGAAGGGAAGGATATAGAAGTGGAATAACTCCAACTAGTAGAAGAACTTGCATGAAAACACCAAAAAAGGAGATATACAGAGCTGTGGTCTGGCAGTGGTCCTGGTGGCACAGACAGCTTGCATACTTCCAAGTGGTGTTAGGACCTAAGAATTAACCTAAAAATTGTCCTACTAACCAGAGACTGCACAGAGGACTGCACTGGTGGCTGGTGAATAAAAGGGGAAACAGCAAAGAGGAAGGCAGGCTGAGCTCTGGATTTTGCCTGTCCAGAGGGTGCAGCCATTGTGAATGCTTACAAGCCTTTTGAACATTTTAAATGTTTAAAGCGACAGCATTCTCCCAGATTCCAGGGACTTAATAACAGGCTCCACTTGCTGGGAACCACAAGGACATTCTGAACATGGATGACTAGAAAGGTGAAACATTCCCCTTGTTACTCTTATACAGCATACCCTTTTGGTGAATGGAAGTGTGGCCATCTCTCACTACCATCCACCTTCCAGGAAGGCAGGAATTCCATCCCAGTCTGTGTGCTCAGAATGAGCCTGGGTGCTCTGCTCCCTGCTCCACACTGCCCAGATATTTTTTTTTTCTTTTTTTTTTTTTTTGTTTTTATCTGTTTTAAAATCATTATTCTTATTAATTATCTTTTTTAGTACTATTCTTTCTTCTTCTCTTCCCAGGTTCAAATCTAGAGCTTTTTCTCCCCTGTTCCTGCTTCCAATTTTTCTTCTGTCATGGATAACCCTATTCCTTGTTTTTCTTTTTGCATTTTCCCCCTTTTTTTCATCATTATTATCCCACTCTACCATTTTGTCTTTGATGGCTTCTACCCATATTGTACATTTTTTCTTTTCTATTTTTTCCCTTTTTTTGGTGAATGTTCTATGTGTTTATGTGGCGTGATTTTTGCCTACTTGCTTTTACTTTTTGGTGGTTTTGTCCAACTGAGTCTGAGACAGCAACCGTACTCCTATGATCCAGCCACACCCACACCTCCTGCAGCTCCACTTATGAGTGAGAGGCACCATTTTCTTGTCCACCAACTGGACAATGAAAAATGACCACATAACATGGATGAACTTAGAGGACTTTATGCTTAGTGAAATAAGATAATCACAGAAGGACAAACATAGTATTAGTTCATTGTTGCGAATGAAAACTAAACATACCAAAATCTTGGACACAGCCAAAGCAGTGATTAGAGGCCAATTTGTAGCAATAATGCACACATCAAAAAAGAAAAAAGAGACAAAAATCAAAACTTTAAACTAACACCTCCAACACTTAGAAAAATAAAAGCAAGTAAAGCCTACAGTCACCTGAAGAAAAGAAATAAAGATCTGAGCAGAAATCAATGAAACAGAAAAGAGAAAGACAATAGAAAAAATCAATGAGACTAGAAGTTGCTTTCTTGAAAAGATTAATAAAACTGGCAAACCACTGGCAAATTTAACAAAGGAAAGGAAGGAGAGATTACAAATAACATGAATAAGAAATGAAATGGGTGACATCATAACAGAACTAACTGAAATAAAAAGGATAATATCAGGATACTATGATGAAGGGTACTCCAACAAATTTGAAAGCCTGGAAGAAATGGACAGATTTCTAGAAACATACCACTTACATAAGTTAGCACAGACTGAGGCAGAAAATTTGAACAGCTCCATAACAAAAGAAGAATTTGAACAGGTCATAAAAAAAATTATCAATAAAAAATGTCCTGGCCCAGACATTTTCACCAGAGAATTCTACCAAACATTCAGAGAAGAACTGACACCCATCCTATTCAAATTGTTCCAAAACATATAAAAAGATGGAATCATCCCTAATTCATTTTATGAGGCAATCATAACCTTGATACCAAAACCAGGCAAAGACATCACTCAAAAGGAAAACTACAGAGCAGTATCCCTCATGAACATAGATGAAAAAATCTTTAACAAAATATTAGCCAATAGACCCCAACAACATATGAAGAAAATAATTCATTATGACCAAATGGATTTCATATAAGGTATACAAAGATGATTCAACATAAGAAAAATAATCAACATCCTCCACCACATGAAAAAAAAAAAAAGGAAAAGAACCATATGATCATATCAATCCATGCATAAAAAATGTTTCATAAAATCCAACATCCATTCCTGATCAAAACTCTAAGTGAAATAGGAATACAAGGAATATTCCTCAATACAACAAAGGACATATATGCAAAATCAACAGCCAAAATTATTCTCAAGGGAGAAAGACTGAAACCATTCCCCTGACAAATAGGAACTAGACAAGGATCCCCTCTACCACTACATATATTCAAGATTGTATTGGAAGTTATAGCCAGGGCATTAAGGCAGAAAGGGAAAACAAAGACATCAAATTTGTTAGGAAGAAGTCACACTATTCCTGTTTGCTGATGGTATGATCCTACACCTAGAAAACCCAAGAGCCTTGTAAAGAATCTACCAGAACTAATTGAGAGATTTAGCATTGTAGCAGGATACAAGATCAACATACAAAAATTAGTTGGATTCCTCTACACCAGCAAAGAAATTGCTGAAAAAGAAATAAGGAAATTGATTCCATTTACAATGTTGTTGTTGTTGTTATATGCCATTGACTCAGGCCTGACTCATAGTGACCCTTCCTTGGGTTTCTGAGGCAGTATCACTATGGAAGTTGATTGCCCAACCTACCTTCTGAGGAGTGGCTGGTAGATTTGAACCTCCAGCCTTCTGGTTAGCAGTCAAATGCCTTAGACACTATGCTACAATAGCTACCAAAAATAAAAATAAAATAACTCTTACTAGGTATATATCCTAAAGAAGTGAGAGCCATTACAAGAACAGATATATGCACATCCATGTTCATGGCAGCACTATTTAAAATAGCCAAAAGATGGAAACAATGTAGGTGTCCATCAACTGAAGAATGGATAATCAAATTATGATACATACACACAATGGAATACTATGCAACCCTAAAGAATAACGTAGAATCTGCAAAACACCGCATAATGTGAATGAATTTGGAGGATATTATGCTGAGTGAAATAAATCAATCACAGGACAAATATTGTATTAGTCCATTATTGTAAAAAGTCAATGAAATATTTATCTATGGAAGGAAATTTTCTTTGTTGGTTACCAGGGGTGGGAAGGGAAGCAATGTATCAAATGTGAGTGATCAACATGGTAGCTTTGAGGAAAAGGAAGACATACAGATACATGGGAGGTACAGACAACAATGATTTGCAAATACAGTACTTCATTGTCAGTGAAGACAAACATGGATATACAGGTGGATAGAGGGGTGGACAGGCTGAACCATTAGGTATGTCTATCCAGGGGGAGTGTGCCAAAACCATGTATAACATTGGCAGACAATGTTTCTACAAATGCATTTGTATGTTCTGTAAGAATTGCAAGGTATATAGTAGAGCTAACAAGGGACAAGGTAGTAGTCACTTTTTGTCCACATGCAGGTACCCAGAGGGAGTGATTAATTGGACCTGTGGGCGCAGGACCATGTCACAGGAGACATCAAGCTCAACTGGCACAACATATTACACAAAACATTGTTACACATCCTACTTGGAGAGTAGAAACTGGCATCTTAAAAGCTTGCAAGCAGCCATCTAGATAAAACAATGGGTCTCACCTCGTTCAGAGCAAAGAAGAAAGAAGAAAACCAAAGATGCATGGAAACAATTAGTCCAAACCACAGATACACCATGCAGTCCTCAGCCTATATGACTATGAGATCAGAAGAATTAGATGATGCCTGTCATCATCACTGTCAATCACTCAGAGGGATATCTATGTAGGAGATCCTAGATAGAATGGGAGAACAATGTGGAACAAAACTCAAAATCATTTAAAACAAAAAAAGGGACAAGTTTTGCTGGTGAGAGAGCCTGATGGAATCACTGAAACTATGGACCCTAGATGCCCTTCAGGTCTGGAATTTAATCTACTCTTGTGGCTTCAAGTGAAAGAAAAGACAGGCATATGAGGTGAACATTTACACTAGGTAGATACATTCCTTGGAGAGGACAATCATGAGAGTATAGAAGGGCTGTGTATGCATAGAGAGAGAGCTCAGGGGGCAGGAGTGCATGGATGGAGGGACATAGGTAAGAGGTAACTATGTGGAGGAAGTGGAAGGGGAGCTGTTGCATTGTGATACACTGTAGTCAATGTCATGAGACAAAGTGTATGTGAACTGCTGCATGGAAAGTGAATTTGCTCTGTAAACTGTCATCCAAATCACAAATAAAATTTAAATATCCCAAAATGCAATGAAAGAAAGATAATGAGAAAAAGAGAGAAAAATATACAATATCTGGGGCAGGAAGAATGAGAGAATAGAGCAAGAGGAATAGAATATTAAAGAAAATGTGGGAAAACTGCAAAAAGAATAACAAGATATGGGAAGAACTAAAGTAAAACAAAAAATGGGGTCATGGCAATAAGGAAAAGGGAAAAGAAAAAAAAAAGAATCAGAGAGTAGAAGGAAGAGAAAATTAAAAAAAAAAAAAAAGATTAAAATAATTTACAAACAAAAACAAAATTGTGTGTGGGAGAGGTGGGGCATCGTACTTAGGTTGCATCAAGGCATAGACCGGGATGGCATTCTTGCTGGTCCAAAATGTGGGTGGAGGTTAGTTATGGCCACACCTCTGTTCACCAAGAGTACGTGGAGTATAAGAGTACAAGGGGAATATTCCACCTTTCCAGTCATCATTCTCCAGTGCAGCTGTCTCTCCTGACCTCAGCAAGTAGATCCCACTCCTTTATGGAAGTCCAGGAAGAAGGCCCCTTACATATATTCAAAATGGTCTTGCCAGTCACTTGTGAATATTTCAAAATGGCTGACCCTCACGAAAGCCACTGAAGTCCACAGGTTTGTTTTCCCTTTGCTTCACTGTTTTCCTTTCTGGCTGTCAAGCACCAATGCAGTCTTTGCCCCTACAATCTTTAGTGAGCAGAGTTGATTCTAGGTTGCTACCAGGATATATTAAAAATGGCTGTGCCCTCAGGGCAGCTGACAGTCTGCAGCTCTGTTTGTCTCCTTACTCACTGTTTTCATTCAAGTTCTTCTACTAGTTGGTATTTAATCCACTTGTTTATCCTTCCTTCAAAGCTCAGAGTTCCAGTCTTTTGTTTTGGTTTCAATTGGTTTCTTATTGCTTTGTTGCAGAGGTCTATGTTGTTTGTCAGCCTATTCCACTATCTCTCTGGAACTCCTGTTTCCATCATTTTTTAAAAAAGCTTTTGTTTGTCTGATAGTTGGAGCTGTGTGTCAATTTGGCTGGACCACAATTCTGTGTGGTTTAAGCAACTGTGTTGTGGGTTGTTCCAATGATGGGATCAGATGTATATGTTTTGAGCAGCCCATCCACTGAAAGGGAGTTTCCCTAGGGATCTGGTCTATGTCGAGTATATTTATGGCCATTCTGGGAAAAGAGGCACTCTTCTGTGAATCAGGATTATGTTGTGCTGCCTACAACTGTCCATGAGTGAACAATCCCCCATTCAGGCTGGAGATCTTGGGTTTGTTGTTTGTTGGAGTCAACAGCCAGTATACTGCCTGCCAACTTTGAGCCTGTCTGCCCTTGCAGCTGCGTGAGTCAGGCAAAGCCTCCAGCTTGACCTTTGATCCAAAAACTTGAGATTTTCCAGCTTCTGTAAGTGTGTGAGCCATTTTTCTAAGATAAATTTCTTTCTTTCTCTCTCTCTCTCTAAGCTTTACTGGTTTTGCTTCTCTAGAGAACCCAGTCTAACACAGTTTGTTTGCTTGTTTAATTGCAGATTTCACTGACATAGACAAGGGAAAAAAAGGAATAGGACAGAATTTTAAAAATCATAGATTTCACATGTAGCAAGGATAGGTATGATATCATGGACTTTTTCTCAGTTATATATATGTGTGTTTATGGGCCACTCTTTAAAGTAGATTGTGAAGTATGGGTTGTTGTCCAAAAACATTGAAAGTCATGAGTCTAAGATGTATAGAGTATACTAAATATTCACAAGGTCCTTTCTAATCTATAGCTTTTGCTATGTTGTTTATTGCTATATAAACCTATATCTACCTTATCCCTTTATTTAAAACTTAGGTAAATGTCAAGCTCCATACTAGATTTTGATGTCAAAACACAGTCCCTATTCTCTAGATTTCAGAATCTTACGTAGTAATTCTTTAGGAAAAAAGTCCTAGGGGTGTCAATATGCCAAATCTGAAACAAACTGCATGTGACACTGTAAAGCTTTTACCCTTTCACATCTATCATTTCTTCCAACCTTAATACAGCTTTCTCAACCTCTTCCAAACCCACACATTAGTAACATTTTGCTGAAGGTAATTAAAAAGAAAATAATAATTGAAGCAGTACATTAACAGGAAGCTGCCAGAAATCCAGGCCAGATCCAGAAGAGAACTTGGAACCAGGGTATCATTACTGATAACAAATAAACCTTGGCTGAAAGTCCAGAATAGCAGAAACAGGGTTGCCTGTGTTTTATTGAGCATATAAATGTATTCAACTCTGTGGATCACAACAAATCTTGGATAATATTGTAAAGAATAGGAATTCAGAACACTTAATTGTGCTCATTCAGTCATGTAAACAAAATAAGCAGATAATATGTGGTTGAAAATCATGAAACATGTGCATCAGGGTTACATTCTTTCTCCATACATATTCAGTCTGTATGCTGAGCAAATAATCTGAGAACTTGGACTACATGAAGAAAAATGCAATGTCATGATTTGAGGAAGACTCATTAACAACCCATGATATGCAAATGATACAACTTTGTTGGAACTGAAGAGGACTTCAAGCACTTTCTGATGAAGATAAAAGAGTACAGTTTTGAATATGAGTTACTCCTTAATATAAAGCAAACAAAAATTCTCACAACTGAACCAGTAAGCAACATCATGATACAAGGAGAAAAGAGTGATGTTAAGGATTTTTACTTACTTGGGTCCACCATCAACATCCATGGAAGCAGAAGTCAAGAAATAAAATTACTTATCACATTGGGTATATCTGTTTCAAAAGATCTCTTTAAAATGCTGAAAAGTAAAGATGTTTCTTTGAGGGCTAAGATGTGTCTGAGCGAAATCACTGTATTGTCAATCATCTCAATGCGTGCAAAAGCTGGACAATGAATAAGAAAGACTGAAGAACAATTGCTATCTTTCAATCATGGTTCTGACAAAAAGTATTGAGTATACTAGGAGCTTCCAAAATGGTGAACAAACCTATCTTGGAAGAAATATAACCAGAATGCTTCTTACAGAAGTGAGGATGACAAGACTTTATCTCTCATATTTTGTAATTGTTATCAAAAGGAACCAGTCCCTAGAGAAGGACTTCCTGCTTGGTATAGCAGAAGGTCAGAAAAAAAAAAAAAAAAACCCACCAAACTCACTGCTGTCAAGTCGTTTGATTCATAGTGAGCCCTCCTTGGTTGTCCCTGTAGATTACCGAATCATCCCTCTGAGGAGTGGCTGGTTGGTTTGAACCGCCAGCCTTCTGGTTAGAACTCAAATGCATTAGGCACTGTGCCAGCAGGGGTCCTCTGCCAAGAATAGGCTCAAACAGAGCAATGATTGTGAGGATGGCGCAGGAACGAACAGTGTTTCATTCTGCTGTGCACGGGGTCGCTATTGATAAGATTGGACTCCATGGATCCTAACAACAACATCCTAACCCACCCTGGTATATACCAGGTGCTTTTGAAGTATGACGAAAGTTTTTTTTTTTTTTTTTTTTTTCCTTCTGTATTTCTGATATCTCAAATTCAGTAATTATTGAGAATAAAACACTAGAATGATAAAAGTACAGTGGTATCAATAGTGAGTTGCTGTGGTTTGGACTGTACCAGATGACACTGTCAGAGGAAGTGACACAAAAATTACTGTCTGTAAAACTTCTGTGTAGTGTTTCTGCAGAAATTTATTTTTTAATAAAAATACCCCTGTAGATATAGCAACACCATTTTTCATAAGCTGGCTTACATGTACAAATATACCTGCAAGGCTTAACCCCTAGCTAACTGACTTTTTGAACCTTCTAAGTCTCTGAACAGAACTGTCATTATTGCCCATAACAATGAAGCTTCCAATCACTTGGTTTCATAATATTGTTTCCTACAAGCACATCCTGTTGTTTGTTGCTGCTGCTGGTGTTTTAATAGTCGCTGAGTTTGTCAAATTATTTATTGTTTTAGTTGCAATTTTGTTGGTAATTAATATTTGTGACCTATATCAATAACTGTTTTAGAATGCAGTAGAAATTAATGAAAAAGGAGAAAAATGAAAAAAAGGCTTTGCTCAGTTATTAAGAAGTTGTAACTAATAATGTTCTAATTTAATATAGAAAATTTTGCAAAATAATTGTGTTGTTAGTACTCATACTAAATACTGAAAAATACTACATTCAAGCAGTTTGCAGTTACATTTATCACATATTATTCTATGATTAAAATTGATAATAAATCTTACTAAATATTCTGTATACTCTAGTATAGGCAAGAGTCCCATGGGGGTGGATGCAACACTATACATTGCTGCTTTGGGTAACACTAACCTTAGTAATGCCACTGGAAATGCATGGACTGTAGTGCATCAAGTTCAACCCACGATCTATTATTTACTGTATGTCTCTAGGCATGTTCTTTAGCCAGTTCATGCCAAATTTACCCTGTGTGTAAGTAGAAGTAACAACACTACATATCTCATAGCACTGTTAACAGTTCTCACTCTCTCTCTCATTAATTTCATTATTTTTCTCATTTTTAAACTTAATGGTAATACTTTAATCAAATATTTATTTATAATTATGCTTTTATTAGCTATGGATTGCAAAGTACTTTATTTTTATAATCATGTAAATATTTCTATATACATATATTTACTATATA